>NC_141041.1:47887500-48057500 GCF_052040795.2 Danio rerio | reverse complement strand
TTTGGGTGAACTAACACTTTTGATAGTCTACGTAGACGAATATATTCTGTGATATCTAACAATAACAGACCCACCGGACTCGTTTTTCTCGATGACCTCCACCACCTGGCCCACATACAGGCTGATCTCAGAGCTCTCCTGCTTCTCGTAGTCGGTGACGGCCACATACTGGTCCAGCAGCAGCGGGTCAGCAGAGGACGAGTCTCCTCCTGAAGGGACAGAGCGGACAGCTATCGACAACTCTGCTAGTGTCCCACCACCACAACAAAAGAAGAAAGAAGCGAAACGTGATTGAGAAAAGGTCAAAGCAGGAAAGCCAGAGGTTTAGTGCTGAGAGTCTTGCAGAGAAACAAACCCACACCAAATCAGCAACACCGCTACAGACACAAGACGAATATCTACACTCTAAAAATGAGTTCTGCTGCTTCATCAAACTACTTATTTAAAATGAGCTGAATCAACACAATTCTTGAGATTTCTTTGGGACAACTTACTTGTTTCATGTTCAATTCACTTACATTTGCAAAAACAACTTAATCAATTTGTGTTGGAACCAGCGTTGCGTGTAATGCATTACAAGTAACGTGAGTTACATAATAATATTACTTTTCTAAGTAACGAGTACTTTTAAAAATTAAGTAATAATATTTGAGTAACTTTTTTTTTTTTTTAAATGTGAGTTACTTTTTAGTTTAATTAATTAGCTTTTAAAAAATAAATTGCTGAATTAAAATGATAGTAGTCACAATGAATCACACAGTCGATAAGAGAATGTGTTCATTATTTTGAACGCATGGAAGAAAAGGAAAAGGGGATTGTTTGAATGGTCAGTGATTTTACTGAAGATAAAAAGTACATAAGTAGCAAACACATTGCTTTAACTTTTAATTATCTGAATACAAGGCATGTATAGCTCTGGGGTCAGAAAGTTCTCCAACAATATTATCCTAAAACATTTTTAAAAAAAAATGTTTTTTAAAGGTAAATGTAGGTGTGGGCTACACAGTGTGTTGTTAATTGCAAAACTCCACTATTAAAAAAGCCATCCAGTCTCAGCCAGGTCAGAAAAGTAATGCAAAAGTAACTCAAAATAAAATAATACATTACTAAGTAACGCAACTACTTACTTTTTTTTTGGGAGTAACTCAATACTGTAATGCATTACTTTCTAAAGTAACTTTCCCGAACACTGGTTGGGACAACCTGAAGGAATTGTCGAACCCAGCATTTTTATAGTGTACACTGAAAGAAATAATTCATTGGATTTACTGATTTTTTTAAGGTAGGTGATGGCAAATAACTCATATGGGCTGAATTTGAGCAAACAAATTAAATGTAGTAATATTCAACTTATTTTGCTTGTTTAAATTTAGTCCATATAAATTGTTTACCACCACTTACCTTGAAAAAAAAGGTAAAGGCGTGGTCACACTAGGCTATCTGAACCGTGCTCAGGCACGTTTGACCTCCATTTACCGGTTGGTTTGACAAGTGTGAGTGCTCTGATTCAGGCCCAGGCGTGGTTCAGTTGGCCGGCCCTGGCCCGGTTGCAAGAGGTGTGGTTCGGTTGGGCTTTGTCGCAGTACACTTGTAGTGTGAAACACAACGAAGACGCAACTTCACTTTTAAGGGACTGTTTCATATGGATTTACTAATCATGTGTAGGGCTGGGCGATACAATCAGTATTGATATTTATTGACCGAACACCATTGTCAATGCTAATTTAAAAAAAAAAATTCGGTATGAAGTTTCTGTATGAAGGCTATAGTTTGATTAAAATGTGGCAGCTGAGCGCGCACCTTGGAAGGAATGCCAATAAGCTTAGGTTGTAAGTTTGTCATTTACAATGGAGGCGCGAGACTTGCACATCGTGCATATGGAAGTGACGCGCACATGCTGTGCAAGTGGTGAACATGTGACGTGTGCACATTTTCCTAGTTGAAAACATTTCCACGTTTCTTAATGTCTCGCATTTTTTCAGCACCGAGATTATTAAGATGGTTTATTTTTGTTTACTTAAGTACAAATCTGTTTATTTGAAATGTTCAATTTATCTTTATTAACTTCACACGTATGTTTATTTTCAAAGTATAGGATTTTATGTGTTCCCCAGTTTGTACATGGGCGACCAGCAGCTGTGAGATTTCAGTGTTAATATTTTTTATACAGTACACTAGGAACTAGTATACTTTTCTTGGCTTTTGAATAAAACAAAATGAGTATTGCAATAAATCTTTTTTATTTTTTCTCCTTAACTTCTCCTCTGCCTATAAAATAAAATAAAAAATAAAAAAATGTGTCACCCAACGTGGGTTAACTATATCGTTGCATCCCTAGAGCCTAGTTTGAGTACATCCTAAGTAAATCCAATTAATCAGTTTTTTTTTCAGTGTATCAGATGGTTCAGAAAAACACAAACACATTTGCAAGATCCTAAAACAAATACAATCTGTGATAGAAACAACACCAGCGCAGCAGATTAGGTTTGTGATTTGTACTGAATCATTGAAGCAGAGACTGACATGCCAGCTGAGTTGTTGCTCATTTCTGTGAATGATTCCTTAAATGTAGTTATCAACAGTGCCTTGAGCGCTTTTCATTATTACACCCGAACGAAAGTAGAGCTCCGATATTGGCCTAGAAAATAGCAGCTTTTCATTTTCTGTTGATCTAATTACACGATGTAACTACAGAAGACTGGAGCTTTAAATAAGAAAACTACCAAATGACTTAAAATATTTTTTTTAATGAAATGCTAATGGTCTAATCCGATTCAATTCATTATGCTAAGCTAAGCTAAAAGTGAAATTACTGAATGGATTTAAAAATGTTTAACTTGTAAAATGAGCCTTTTTTCCTCTAATGAACACTATAATGAACTATAGACCATGTCAATGTGGTCATGTCATTGGCCCATGAACATTTCCTGCTTGTTATCAAACTATTTCCTAACAGTAACAAGAAGCAATTCAATTATAACTTCATGTTAAAACAGCTGCCATAACATTATTTATCAATATGTGGCTCTTTTTGGGATTCTCAGAATCTATGGAAATTTAAAAAAAGTTAAACAGTAAATTAATTGGGGCCATTGTTGTTGTTTACATCCTTCAAAATGGTCTATAGTATCATTTCCTAACAGCTAAAAAAAAAAAAGATCAACAAAGGGTTCAGCTAAATGGTCCTCCATTAAACAACCACCATCACCACCACCACACTGCCATGCAATCACACAGGAACCGAGCACAAAGCGTTTGCCCTTGCCCACCTAAAACACCCTCCTACGGGAAGGCCGCACTTGGAGAGGTCAAACACACAGAGAGCATGGCTAAGCAAGTATCTGTTACTACCTCTCTTTAGGAAAGAAGACGCTCGCTCCACAATGCCTGATGAGGGAAGATGAATGAGAGCAGGAGTGAGGGAGGAAGGTGGAGGAGAAATACAAAAGCATCCACAGTAACGGCTGCAGCCTTCACAAACATTTCATGGAGGATACTTTACCTCAAAACTTTACTTAAGGGATTTATGACATGCACGGTCACCAGAGGGCACACTAACCACAGTTAAAGTCAATTACATGTCTCAAATCCAACTGCGCATGGCACTTTCTCAAAGAAATGGGTTCTTTACCTGATTTCTTTTTTCCACTTGGTTCCCTGCAAATGAAAACACACAAGTTAGGTAATTTAATCAATTTTATTTTGACTGAATAAAGAAATAAATAAAAATAATTCATGAAACAATTCATTATTTACAAGGTTTCTGCAGGTTACATCCAATCAAATGGAAGACTTTTCAAGACTCTTTTTAAGACCATTAAGAATAAAATTTTAGACATATGCAGGGTTCAGATTTACTCTAATGGCCTGGTTTTATCTTGAGAAATAATTTCTGATTAGAGAGCTTAATTTGGGCAATTTGCTGTAAAAAATGTCTAAAAGCTGTTGTGAACTGAATCTCTTTGCAAACTTTGCATTATATTAAGAAGTATTGTTGGTCACTGGATGGATGTCGGCCCAATTGAGTAGCTTTACTTGGATAAAGCAAAATGGAGACCAGTTTAAAATGATTTACAACACACTATCTCAGTGAATTTAACACTTTTTAAGGCCTAAAATTCATTCATTCATTCATTTTTCTTTTCGGCTTAATCTCTTTATTTATCACAGCAGAATGAACCGCCAACTTATCCAGCATAAGTTTTACACACCAGATGCCCTTCCAGCTGCAACCCATCGCTGGGAAACACTACAGGCAATTTAGCTTACCCAATTTACCTATACCACACGTCTTTGGACTTTAGAGGAAACCCACACCAACAAGGGGAGAACATGCAAACTCCACACAGAAATGCCAAGTGACCCAGCCGAGGCTCAAACCAGCTACCTTCTTGCTGTGAAGGGACAACACTACCCACTGTGCCACCGTGTCAGGCCTAAAATTTAGTTTTTTATATTTAAGACTTTTTAAGACCCAGCGGACACCCTGGATTAATTCATTAAAACAAATGAATAAATAAATCATTTAATTAATTAATTGTTCAAATGTTAGAACCAGTACATCACTGTTATCCTGGCGGTATCATATACATTTTTTCAGTGTCATATACTATTGTTTTGTTTATAATGTTGAATTAGATTTTTAATATACTTTATCCCTTTTAAAACTTGGTTTATTAGTTAAGTCTGACAATAGCATTACTAAGTTTTAATGGCTTTATTTTTTTACTAGCACTTAGACTCAAATGAAAAAAAAGCCACTACTTAAAAAGTAATTAAAAACAAGCACTTAAAAACATTAGCATTTTTTTTAGCTTAGTCCCTTTATTATTCTGTGGTCACCACAGCAGAATGAACCGCCAACTTATGTTTTATGGAGTGGATACCCTTCCAGCTGGAAAGTGCATGCAGCTGGGAGAACATGCAAACTCCACACAGAAATGACAACTGACCCAGCCGAGGCTCGAACCAGCGACCTTCTTGCTGTGAGGCGATCGTGCTACCCACTGCGCCACCGTGACACCTTACATTTATATTAAATAATGGAAAAGAATACCTACGCAATAAAATTGTGGCATCCAGAAGTGCTACAGAAAAAAAACCCCTCAAAAATATAAATGAACCCTTCCTAAATTTCAATTATTTAGGATACATATGGCATGTTTCATATTGCTAGAGTCTGGTTGAGCAATTAGGATTATTTATAGAGTTTTCCTTGCCAGCTTTTTTGCTTGATTGTTTCATGACAGGATGGCATGGTGGCACAGTGGTTAGTACTGTTGCATTACAGCAATGAGGTTGCTGGTTCGAGCCCAGGCTGGACCAGTTGGCATTTCTGTATGGAGTTTGCATGTTCTCCCTGTGTTTGCGTGGGTGCTCTGGTTTCCCCCACAATCTAAAGAGATACAGGTGAATTGGATGAACTAAATTGGCCATAGTGTATGAATGTGAATGAGAGAGTGTATGGGTGTTTCCCAGTATTCGGTTGCAGCTGGAAGGGCATGAGCTGCATAAAACATATCCTGGATAAGTTGGCGATTATTTTCACTGTGGCGGCCTCTGATAAATCAGAGACTAAGCCAAAGGAAAATAAATGAATGAATGATTGTTTTATGATAATATTCTCTCTAAAGCTGCTTTGGGATAAATATACACATAATAAATATCAATTAAAAATGTTCTCTTTACATTAAAATGTCAAACTACACTTTAATAGTGGGCCTAATAGTCAAGTCAACTTGTTTTTCTTCCAATTTTATCAATTTGCTTTGAGCTAGGAAATGGCGATTACTTGAAACATGCGGATCCTTTGTGTCTACATTTCTGAAAAACCCCAGTGCTAAATGTATGCCTGACAATATTTGTTTTCAGTAAATATTCTCTAAAAAAACTCCTCCACACACCAGAAGAGCCTAAAAAAAACAAGCAGGAATTGTGATTTTGTTCAGCTGCGATGTAAACTAAAGGTTATTTATTGATCGATCTAGCAACCTGCTCAAATGGATTAAGATAGGTTAAGCTGTGTGTGTGTGTGTGTGTGTGTGTGTGTGTGTACTGGTTTTGGTGGTTTAGTAGAACAGATTTTTGTATAATGACATGAGTATGACCAAGTTAAACTCTATTAATGTGGTTTATGAGGACATTCCCTTTGTCCTTGCAATACAAAATTCCTAAAAATCATACATCATAGGGTCTTTTCACAATCAGAGTTTGCCACAGGTTTCCTGTAAGGGGTTAAGGTTGGGAGTAGGACAGGGCCATATAATAAGCATTTTTACTGTATAAAATACAGTATGGAAAGTCCTCGTAAACCACTAAAACCAACATGTCTGTGTGTGTGTTTGTGTGTGAGTGTGGAAGTGTGTTTTTGACATATCAGGACGTATAATGACATGGGTATGACACAGGTATTACAAAAAGGAGGTGAATTATGAGGACAATGGTGACGTCCTCATTTCTCAAAATGCTTATAAATCCTAAAGGATGAGTTTAATCAGAGAGTAAAGCTGCACACAGTCTCCTGTGATGGTTGGGTTTAGGGGTGGGGTGGGGTGAGGTGAGGGCAATACAATATACAGTTTGGACAGTATAAAATGAATGGAAACCTATGTAATGTCCCCACTTTTGACAAAAACAAACGTGTGTGTGTGTGTGTTGAGTGCAGTGTAAACATACTCTTTTGGTGGGTTCAGGTCTTCAGGACGTGTCTCAAAGAACACACGGACCTCCTCGCACTGGGAAATATAGACTGGCAGCTGGATCAGGGCCTGAGAACAAAATAAAACAACACACTCAGTGACTTGGGCTGCGTCCAAAAATCGCATGCTTACATACTATACACGCCCACTTTTCAGACTTTTTCCAAAGTAGAGGTGTGAAAACACCCTGCTGAAACGAGGGGGTTTCATGGCCCTTTAAATGACACGACACCCCACAGAGCTCACTGAGGCCCCCTTGTGAGCCGGGACCCCCCTGTTGGGAATGGCTGGATTACATGATATCTGAGATCCATTCATACTACTCACTTTCTCACTATATAGAATGCACTTTTCTAGAACACATGCTGTGTATGTCCTTGACAAACTAAATGTATTCACTCATTTTTTTGTCAAAAAGAAAGAAACCAAGAAAAAACGGCAGCAGTCTTCACTCAATGTTTCTTTTGCTGAAATATTTCAAATGAGTTGAATCAACACAATTCTTAAGACAACTTAATTGTTTTGTTTAATCCACCTAAATTTGTAAAAAATAAGTGAACTTAATCAATTTGTGTTGGGACAACATGAGGGAATTGTGTGGAATCCTGCATTTTTACAGCGTTCAAATCCAGTTCCACCTCAAACGCAGCTCGGTGTGCTTCGGTCTGATATGAGCTGCTTTTTTGCTGTTGTATATTTTGGCAGAGGAGCTTTAATTTAATAATGCTGAGTGCTGCTTGAGTGTCCTTCAGACGGACATTGCAGAAGGAGGTCCCTTCTGTCCACATGCTGAATTATGAAGCCCGACCTGACTGGAATTCTCAAATCCGCATGCAGGCGCATCTGCTCAAGGTGCCCTATTCAAACCTGCGCCAATTTCTCACAATTGCTTCTGACTCGCCAATTACTCTGGCAGCTCATAGATCTGCGTGTTTGCCCAATGCTCAATATTCCTGATGAAAAGGCTGCCTTTACGCACAAAAACATGCTTGCTTTATTAAGATGAGGCTGACGGAAAGTGACCGATCGCTCTTTTTAGCGTTATATTGTATGACGACTGGATTGATATGGATCTTATTGATGTGGATTTCCATGGATGTCCGCAGATTGATGCATCCCCGGGGTGCACTACCTGACCTGCACACTCATTACCATTCCCTCGAGACGCTGGCTATATGATGGCCAATTATAGCAAATGGACTTTATTGGGTGCTCTTTACTGAGGGTGCATTACCTTGATTGTTTTACGCGAGTGCATGTGCAAGAGAGAGAGAATGCGAGACAAAGAGGTAGAGAAGAACGTTCACATACATCCCAATAGAAGAGAATGGGCAGTGATTGTAGAGGGGGTTACTGCTCACTAAACACTGCTTTATATACTGTATACTGCCTACTGTTTAAATGGCGAGTAATTTTGCGAACATCCAGATGTTTAAAGGGGAAATGAAGCACTCAATTAAGTTTACCTTATTTTGTACATTGGATTCCACTTTAATGAAAATATATTAAACAAACTCAAGTAATGTAAACATTTAGCAGAAAACGGCATGTTTTACTATAGATTTTAAACCTAGGGCGCCGCCATCTTGGAATGTCTCTGTGGCTGACGTCACGGGGTTGGTTGAGTTCCCTCAGCTGAACAGAAACAATGGAAGTAAAGGAGACTGTAAACCCTAATTTAAGCCAATGCGTGAAGCTGTAGACGTAGAGCTGCTGCAAATACAAGCACCAGATGTGTGTCTAATATAAAAGTATAGATATTTATTCTATTTTTCTTTTATTGTCCGCAGTGTGTTCATTTTCTAAATTGTTTGTAGTGTATGAGTGTGTGTGTGAATGAGTGTTTGTGGATGTTTCCTAGAGATGGGTTGCGGCTGGAAGGGCATCCGCTGCGTTAAAATGTGCTGGATAAGTTGGCGGTTTATTCCGTTTTGGCGACCCCGGATTAATAAAGGGACTAAGCCGACAAGAAAATGAATGAATGATCCTCTCTGCTTCAGTTCTGCCCCCTACAACATGCAGTCATTAATTACATTAAGAATGTGTCCACTATAGTGAACATTTAAAAAAAGGATGAAATTTTTAAAAACAAACAAATTTACAGCTTTAATAGCTAACTGTATTGGTTCTGACACTTTAATAAACAAATATATATGTAATAATAATAGTAAAAACCATTTAAAAAGCTACATTTTACCTCTCCCCCTTCCATAAAATGTGCTTTTTTGTATGTCAGCCATTTTGGGTGCAGTGTAAGAAGTGGTTCCTAGCATGCCAGCCGATCAAATGACATATCACTAGAAAGCCCAGGATGTCCTTTGAACAGTACAACAGGACTTGACAGAGAAGCTCAACAGATTCAAAGAAAATTCATGAAAACACAATGTTCACTACAGAGGACACAAGTCAATGGGCGGGGCCTCAGGAGGATATAAGTGGTAATATTTTCATAAACTTCTTAAATACATGTCATCTTATATTTTTTTACATTGTATTTAAATAATAAGACAATACAGGGCTGACAAATCAAATGAACGTAATAAATCAACAAAAACCCAGAGCAGAATTTTCTTACCCCTTGGTTTCGAGTGTGTTCCTGAAAAATTTCGGTTTGAAGGAGTATCTAGCCCTTCCCCTTAGCCCTACGCCTTTAAGCTAAAGAGAATTGGGACACCTCTACCCCTTCACATGAACGCACAAAATGAGGGGTAGGGGGAAGGGCTAAGGGGTGGAGTTTAAGGGGATTGGGCCTTAAGCCTGGTTTATACTTCTGTGTCAAGTGACCGGCGTAACCCACAGCGCATGCAACGCCCGTAGCTGTGCATTTATACTTCTGCGCTCTGTCTCTGTTGGTCTGCATTAACACTTCGCTAGTTGGCAGTGAGGTGTAAATGTTCCTCTGTGTCGAGTTTCTTCGCTGCTGTTTGCTTTTCCTAAACACTTCCGGGATGTACAAGTGGCTCAAACTCACTCATTTTGAGGCAGGAACCGGCGGTCGTGCAACAACTTTAACTATGAGGTAAACACTAAACAAAACTTTCCATCAGGAGCTCCTTCACGGGACTCCACACTTGTAAACAATCGCTACATTGGGCTAGCGCCGCCCAGTCCCGCCCAGACTCGTCAGCGCTACCAAGGCGACCAATCACGACCATTTTGAGAGGTGCACGTCAGTGACGGCCACGGCGAAGAGCTATGCGTCAGCGCCGTACCATACGCCGGCGTTTGACGCAGAAGTATAAATCAGCCTTTAATGTCTACTGCTATGTAGAAAGTTAACACATTGAAACGATTATATTATGTAAAACAGGCATTCACAAGGAGGCTCCAGCACACATTTAGCCTAGACATCATTTGTTATAGCCAACACACAACAGCCCTGACTCAACCGCCGACACGGTTTGTTTAAAGTAGGTGTGTGGTAAGTGAAGGGTGCCTGGAACAGCTTGAACTGAGTTTTAATTGCTGTTTTTGGAAGAAAAAAAACATTACAGTCAAAAGAGGTGAAAACCTTCCTGCAGGAGTCACAGATCATGAGCGCTCGCACAGAAACCACACAAAAAGCAACGTTTAAAAAAAAAAAAGGAGTTTCTTTGAGAAGCAGCTCTTTAAAAAGTCAGCAAAAAGCCATGGTGTGCTAACTCAGCGCAGCTCCAAACCCCTGCCCTAAAGCAGACATTACCCTGCCAAATGTGGATTCCTGGCTCCCCCCCTCTTAACCCTTCCACCAAACGCCTGAGAGTTACTCAAGAAGGAACAGGCTTTCATGTTAAAGCAATTCAAGTCACAGAGCAGACCACCATAGATAAACTGGCTTCAAGTCGTGGAATTAATGCTTGATCTCTCTTCAAGTTAACCTACTTTTGATTCCTGCTTAGTGCTTACCTCTTTGAACAAAAAAACTCTATAAACTGCTTAAAAGTTTTAACAGGGACCAATTTGTGGAATGGAAAAATATAGTCAGTCTGTATTCAGCAGGAATCTGTTAGTGTATGATGTATTTTCTAATGCATCAAAACTCTTGAAAACTATCATTTATTCATTTTCCTTTGGCTTAATCCTTTATTTATTAAGGATCGCCACAGCGGAATGAACTGCCAACTACTCTGACATATGTTTTGCGTGGTTGATGCCCTTCCAGCTGCAACACAGGACTGGGAAACACCCATAAACTCTCGCATTAACAAACATTCATGCACTACAGCTGACTAAGTCCATCCAAATCATCAATAGCGCATGTGTTTTGACTATGAGGGAAACCGGAGTACCCGGAGGAAACCCACACCAACACAGAAATGCCAACTGACCCAGCCGTGACTCGAACCAATGACCTTCTTGCTGTGAGGTGACAGTAATAATAATAATAATAATAATAAATAATAATTCATCTTGTTTGTAAACTGCGCCTTTCTGGACACCAATGAAAGCCTAGTTATTATGGTCAAATCTGATGTAACCCATCCTACCATGATGGTGGCTCAGTGGGTAGCACTGTCACCTCACAGCAAGAAGGTTGCTGGTTTGAGTCCCGACTGGTTCAGTTGGCATTTCTGCATGTTCTGCCCGTGCTCGCATGGGTTTTCTCCTGATGATGATTCTGATTTTGTGACTGTATCTGATTTTTTTTGCTGACCTGCTTACATCATCTTTTAAAAGTGACTCGTATCCGATTGTCTGCATTTACACAGCACATGGCAAAGGCGGAATGACCAGAAAAAAAAAAAAAAAAAAAAAAGAGCGGGCGCTGACTAACAGCTGATAATTAAAGAGCGCTCTTTTCTCTATTCCTGTAAGTAATCTGTTCGCAGCTTTTGTCAAGCTGTTTTACTATAGTTTATGGCAGAAATGTTCTCATTTGTTCATCTTCATTGATATATGCTTTTTTTTTAAACCTTTAGGCATCTTATTGTAATGTCCATGCTTTGATTTAAGCACGTGATGTATGCACTTGATTTATATTAGTTTATATTGGTTACGTGGTGGACACTGCGCTCTCTCGCTCTCGTTAACATGCTTTAAATACCTGTGCTATATGACAATATAAAAGCTGTTTAAGTCCTCGTGTATGAAATTTAAGGTTTGGGAGTCTGTTCTGAAATGAAAGTGTCCGACTTGATGTCATTCGCTATGGTTATTATTGACACGCGACTCGCATTGACAGGTGAAAATCCGATCTACCTGCTTACACTGCAGACACGAGAACACAGATCAGATTCATATCGGATAAATTTCCGCATATTAAAGGCCTGAATCTGATTTGAGTAAATCGGAATCCATGTGATTTGTTCCTGCTTACACGTACATGGGCTATATCTGATCGGTACCACATGGGAGAAAAATAAATAAATAAATGTAAAAAATCTGAATTAACTCACTTGAACAGTGCAGTGTAAATGCGGCCTAAGGCCGTACTCACACTAGGTACAGTTGCCTCGAACCGGGCCAAAGCACGCTTGTCCCCCCTCCCGTCTCCCCCGACGGCCCGCGCTCACACCATATCGGGCCTCGGCACGCTTACGTCATCGCTGCTGCGCTGTTCAGAAGCGCTCTCTATGGCAAGCCTTTTTAGCATTTAAATCTTTGTTCTGACTCCATAAATATATTTAGAGATATAATTATATTTTGACTAGTCATAATTATAATTCGACTAGTCAGAATAACAATTAGAGATATCTGCAATTGCAATTGTACTAGTACGAAATCAGATTGGAGATATCTGCAAATATATTATGACTAGTCATTTTCCTCCATTGACTTCCATTGAAAAATATTTGCAGATATCTCTAAATGAGTTTTGACTAGTCACAATTGTAATTAGAGATATCTCTAACTGAGTTTTTACTAGTCATACATTTGGAGATGTCTTTAATTCGTAATATTTAGAGATATTTACAAATACATTTGTAAGATATCTCTAATTAATTTACTAATAGTCGAATTACAGTTGTAGATATCTTGAATTGGATTTTTGACAAGTCAAAACTCAGTTAGAGATATCTGCAAATATTTTTCAATGGAAGTCAATGGAGGAATTTGACTAGTCATAATATATTTGCAGATATCTCCAATCTGATTTCGTACTAGTACAATTGTAATTGCAGATATCTCTAATTGTCATTCTGACACGTCGAATTATAATAATGACATGTCAAAATATATAATTATATCTCTAAATATATTTATGGATAGTCAGAACAAGGTTTAAATGTTAAAACGGCTTGCCATACGCTCTCACTCAGCAGCACAGTGGAGGTTTCTCTAGTTATATCCTTTCAGTCGTTTGTTATGCAGTGACATACAGTCAAATATTTCGCCAAACAGTCCTTAGGGATGCGGGGACACGCAGTCAGATATTTTACCGAACAGATCCGCCACTTTTGGCGCTCATCAACAATCAAAGCTCTCGTGCTGCAGGAATGAGGAGGTCTGCTGAAGATGCAGCTGGCGTGCTATGAGGAGTTTGCGTCTTTAATAAACTACGGCAGTTTGCGATCACTGAACAGTAAGAATGATTAATAAATCCATATCAAACAGTCCCTTAAAAGTCACGTCTCGCTTTCGGTTTCGGGCTTTGGCGCGTTTCGCGCTCACACACAAGCGTACCGCGCCAAAGCCCAAGTGATCCGCGCTCAGGCACACCTCTTCCAACCGGGCCAGGGCCGGCCAAGTGAACCGTGCTTGAGCCCGATTCAGCGCACTCACACTTCTCAAACGATCCGGGAAACGGGCCTGGGCACGGTACGGATGGCATAGTGTGAGTACGCCCTAAGTGACACATTGAAATATGTATGCTAAAGCAATATACTGTGCAACCCTAATGCCAACTGTTAATAACAGGTCAGATATTTTGTTGTGTGTGCGCTTGCTTATTGACTGACTTACCCTGCAGTACTCATTGATGGGCTTCAGACGTTTCATGGCCACATCTCTGATGTGACTTCTTCTGAAGAGAATCTTTCCTGTTAGGAAATGAAGAAAAAGCGTCACAAACATGCCCTGCGTTCACCAGTTCACCACTCAAGGCAATTTTGGGAAACTTTTGGGAATCTCCCTTCGTGCTTTATGGCCATTTTATCAGATGTCGGAAGACCACAAGCACGAAACTTGCCCAAACAAAGATTGTGGCCAATAAAACAATACCAAGAAATGAACACAAATGAGCCTCTTAAGTTTTATGAGTCACATCCTGCTGAACTTCAACCCAAGTACTGTGGTCTTTTTTAGCTGAACGTAGTAAAACGTAGAAAAAACAACAACAAGGCTATCCCACCCAAAAGCCCTAGGTCATAGAAATGGCACACTCAGTAAGAAATGAGGTTGAAAAACAGCTCAGTGTGTGATGTGGTGCATGAGTGTGAATGTGTTGGGTTAGTGCCCCGCGCCTCATGTGCTGAGTTGAGCTGAGCCCCTTCCACACAGTGATACCGGTAAATATCCAGAAAATTTCCGGAACGACTTTACTGGTATATTCAAAAAAGTGCTGTTCACACAGGCGAGGACGATACGGAATTTTTCCGGAAAAGACCGTACACACATCCATTCCAAAATACCGGTAAATTCTGACATCATTCACCACAAATGAGCTTTAAACGGCTGCGCTTGTATTTGTAAACATTTGACTAAACTACAAACTCTGTGGATGATCAATATTGCGAACAACTTTCGCAGGATCACTTTCGCATGTCGAGATGTTCATAATATGTGTGTGTGCTGTTGCTCACAGGCTGTTTCACAGGCACACGCAAAGCTTGAAGGTAAACAAACAACGGCTTATCATAAGCATCTCATCGATGATTATTTACACAGTTGGCATTAAGAAGAACATATAAACGTGATCTGACTAACTTCTAGCAGCTAAATGTGTCTGGAAAAATATTCAAAGGCTTTTATTCTCATAAACCGCGAGGATGTAAATGCGTCTGAGCCAGTGTGTGTGTGTGTGTGTATATATATATATATATATATATATATATATATATATATATATATATATATATATATATATATAAAGCTAACATGACGTTTATACTTTATTCCACATATAAAGGAATGCACAGACAAGCCATCCTATCTGAAGCATCACCTGTCTCCATCTTCCCAGCAGTTGTTTTTAATGGAGCTCAGCAATGACATTTTTTTGCATTCCATTAGCATGTTTACAAAGCTCACTAATGGATGTCGGGTGAACGTACACGACGCTCGGCTAATTACAGGAGTTTCTGTGTAGATTGCTGTCAAAGTGCTGTGTCAGTAAACCCAGACACTTGTTAAAAGGTTGTAAAGTACTGGTATGTTAGACAGCGTTCAGGTGCTTGAAGACTGTCTGGTACACAAGCAAACAAACCCATCATGCCATTTAACTACAGCCAGATGTCTAATCTACACAAATGTCTTGTTTAACAGAGAGCAGGCTATTTCAACACATTTCTAAACATAATAGTTTTAATAACTCATCTCTGATAACTGATTTGTTTTATCTTTGTCATAATGACAGTAAATAACATTTTACTAGAAAATTTTAAAGCTTAAAGGGACATTTAAAGGCTTAACTAGGTTAATTAGGTCATATGATATGTGAACCCGACCCGTACAGATTTACTTTGACATTTCCTCGAGCGAGAATGACATTGACTGAAACTTTCTGTTGTACCCCACGCCCACCATTGGTACCCTTTTGGCAGTGGAAATCAAGCCTGATAAAGGGGACCCATAACGACACGTAAGGTACTGTACCACTTAGAGGAAACGGGCCATATTGCTCAACTTAACTTGAACATAAGATCACATCTGCATATTCCTGTAGACCAGTGGTCACCAAACTTGTTCCTAGAGGGCCGGTGTCCTGCAGATTTTAGCTCCAACCCTAATCAAACACACCTGAACAAGCTAATCAAGGTCTTACTAGGTATACTTGAAACATCCAGGCAGGTGTGTTGAGGCAAGATGGAGCAAAACCCTGCAGGGACACCGGCCCTTAAAGGACCGAGATTGGTGACCCCTGCTGTAGACCATGACTTGAGAGAGAGTCTATATTAAAAGAGTTGTTTGAAAGGAATTATGTTTACCTGGTAGAAAGGGTATGATTCTGCGTTTTGGATCCTTCTGCCCACCTTCCACAGGGAATTTATCCAGAAGCTCCATCTAGATATCATTATAGAAAAACATAACATCAACATACAGTATCTGACCATTTGTTTTAGTTCTGCAACACTTCTGTGTGAACAGGATAGAATTATTGGTCACATTTTATTTTAAGGTACAATTCTCACTATTAATAAACCATTAGCTATGACTTTTAGATCAACAAACTGGTAATTTGATGCCAATCAATAGTTAAAGTAGTTGTTGGGTTTTGGTATTTGATAGGATTGGAGATATAATAAGACCATAGAAAAGTTAATAGTGAGAATTAGTCCAAATATTAAAGTATATCCAAACTTTTGATTGGATGAAAAAATATGAGTCTTCAGTAAACGCCTATCAGTCACTGACTGTACATCCATTCAACAAATAGCAGTTTCTGTCCATCTGGGTTTGTATGTGTGGCCTGCTCCACACAGACCTACTGACATAATGGAACATTTTAATACCCTACACCTCCCTCTGTTTACACTCTAGTCCAGAATGCCCCATAACTAGCTCTTACAGCTATAGGTTATTTTCATTCGCTGGCACCAATTAACATTTTCCTCTCAGCTGTAGAGTTCGCTTTCCCCTTATTCCAGTCCAAAAAGCAGCTGTGGACCAATGAAATCACACCTGTGCCTTTGCATAGCGCGGCGTTCATACATGCATTTTACACAATTATTCACTAATGACTATAGCAGAGCTTGAATTCATTAGCTGAGCGATGCTGCTGAAATCCGGAAGGGCTAACAATTTACCCATAATGCAAAGTGAATGGTAGAAAAAGAAATGTCATTTTTTTTTAACCCAGGCTCCCTGGATATATGTGTGTGGTGACATCTCTGCATATTGTATGTGCTCATTTGAAATGGAATACCTAATGAATGCTCTTAAAATGTTAAAGTCCATCGCACAATACCCAGCTGATTCAGTCATTGCCTAGCGACACAAAAAAGCCTTTTTTTCTTGTCAACAAAAAGGCAGTGTGAAACACCTCGCGTTTTGTGAATGCAAATGTGCGTTCGGTGTGATCGGCTTCATAGTTTCTGGAGGAGTTGATTAAACCGTAGAGCTGGGTGCTTCTCTGAAAGGATCAATTGGACTCAGACATGGCGCCGAACTAATCTATGCTGTTTTTCAGCCTTCCTAAAGCACAAACTCAGCTACTTTCTCAATAAAAACCACGTTAGCTATTTCGCCACGAAGCTAGAGTCACCAAGCAGACAAAAACCCTGCCATGACAATGAAGCGAGTAAACCTAAAATGTTCACGCGTCTATTTATGCGCAAATATCGCAATTTATTCTCGTGTGCGAAGTCTGGTGTGAACACAGCATTAGGCTTGGATCCTAATTATGCCACTTTGACAGACTGACAGACTGTGGCTTTAAATTCAAATGAGATTGTGCTCTTTTCAAAAGAGGGCGGAGCAACACATGCCTGGGTCAGCATAGTGGCAGGTTCAAAAACAAGACTAACGTCCTATGCTAACAGGCCTCGAAATTGCTACCATTTTGGTCGCATATGCGCCCGAAAATTAATCTATGCGACCTCATAATATATTTGGGCACATTAGTGCGACTGCAGATAATGGTTGTAGTGCGACCTGTTTTGATTTTTTGTAAAAACATGCTGAATCGCTCTTCCCTGCCGCTATATTGGTTCATATTAGCTGTCAATCACTCAAGGTATTCCGCTGTCAGATGACAGGGAAGGAGCTTTTATGACCAAGGGAAATGCAAACGGCTGAAGAGTAAAAACTTAAAGCACACAGGTTTGCAAACCCCACCTAAAATTGAGGTGCAGATGAGAGCAATCATGACACGTCACGTGGTGAATAATGATCCGCCAGCTGAAATCAATCGAGTACGCGCTTCTTGGAGAAGGTGCCCGAATCTCCATGCGTTGCATTCACTGCGTGTTCAGCGCGAATGTCCGCTAAAAGTCAAATCTAATACTGTACATATCATCGCCAAAGAAGCTCGCCTTTACTAAATTTACACTGAAACTACGGCTCATAACAAAGACCGGTATTGCGCCGATGGTTAGCGCAGGAATCCTGCTCTGCCTGCTCATAAATTGGGTCGGCTGACTCGCCTGCTTTCCACTAACACAGAAAAATGAAGATCATCTCAGACTGAACAGTTAAATTGACACAAACTGAAACCAAAACTTTTAAAGAGTGATAGAAGTGAGACTTTACTTACTTTCTTTTGTCTATTCTTTTTTGAGGTGTATATTATTTTTTTATTTATTTACTGATGACTGCTTTGCAGCTTTCATCATTGAATTGAATGATTTATTATAATCTTTTGTTTGTTTTGTAGCAGAAATATTATTTATTAAATTGACATGCATATAAAAACAGCAGTACAAAATAAATATTTCTTACTGCAATGCTTCATTTTTGTTTGATGCAAACTATACATTTATTTTTCATAAAGTAACAGACTTTTTATAGAAGATAACCTACATTCATGCACATTCAAGGCAGTATCATAATGAGAAATGGAATTCATTGTTACGATTATTGTCATTTTTTATCATCATTAATATTCTATGGCCTAATTATTAGACATTCATTTTGGAATTATTGCACACAAATATCAATGTCTTCGCAGCATTAGTTAGATAGTTGTTTCTGGTTTTTGTCAGTCCTATTAATGTTGTTTTAAAATACAATAAATCCCTTAAAAAACTATTTGCAGCTGTGCTCATTCATTCTTGGTGGGGGCTTCTAAAATTTTTTTGGTGCTCCTAAATATTTGAAGTTGGGAGCACTGGTGCTACCAAGTAAAAAAGTTAATTTTGAGCCCTGGCTAATGAGGGAGAGATTGTCACTAGTGGGCGGGGCTTTCCCCTTTCTAATGACACGTACAAAGGGAGAATGTCAATTAAAGAAATATAATATAAAAAAATATTATATATATAATATAATAATATATATTTAAAAAAAAAACGTCAATTAATAATCTGCCACATAAAATTTTAATCTAAGTGACCAAAAAACAGCATTTTACCATGCTATTTTGGGAGTTTCTCCATTTGAGTCTGGTCATTTAACTATGTAGGGTAATTAATTTAGCTCATAAATGTAATGGCGTCTTACACAGCCAGTGTAATGAGTGGCAAAAGACCGGGAGAAACTGCAGGATGTAATGTGTCTGATGTGTTTGTGAATTTAAATAAAACATCTGCACGGTCTTACAGCAGAAACTGAAAACGCACTCATGTGTTCGGTCGTAAATGCCACTTAAAGACTGCACGGCCATATTTAAACGTGAAAGCTTTGTCTTCAATCATGTCTGGTTTGAGATTAACGACAAAGCAAAGCAAGAGCGTCATTCTGCCAGACAAAGCTTTTACTGTTGTGGGCCGATTCATTAAACCGAGGAACAATGTCTTGTACTGTGACTCAGCAGCATCTGAATGACGGCACACAGATAACGCTCTTCATTTCCTCTTCCACACAAATAAATGAGCTCTGCGAGTCCATAACCGAGCAGTGTCTGCTTGCTCCCAGATTTCATTTGCTGCTTCAGTGTACAGACATTTTTCAAAAACGAGCCCTGACGTCTTCATAATGCTAAGAACTTCAGACTAGACCAGTAGTCTCCGATATTGGCATGAGAGTTAAACTAATACCCTCGAATTTAATAATACAAATTGTACAGTCTATACAATTAGAAGGCATAATACCAGTCAAAATGGCGGCATAACTACTGGTCTTGCACTAGTAAAAACACATCCTATGTATTTGATTTGAATGTCCACAACGCAGCCACATGTACTATGTTTATCAAACCACAGTCTTCTTCATGAAAATTTCGTGACAGCAGACTTGCGACAACTGACAACTCAAAAATCTTGATGGTTCCGTGGGTCTCGTCTGTCAAAGCTGATCTTTATTTTGTATTTTCTATTGGATTTGAGTCAGGTGATTGGCTGGGCCATTCTACAGCTTGATTTTCTTTCTCTGAAAGCATTTGAGAGTTTCCTTGGCTGTGTTTTGGATCATTAGCTGCGTCCCAAATGGCACACTACACACTATGCACTCATGCACTATGTACTTATGTACTTACACACTCAACAGGATAGTATATGTATGTAGTGGCGTCCCAAATGGCACACTAATGTTTTTTTACTAAGCGGAAATTCAAACCGTTTCCCTGATGACGTTTGACGGTCGCCAAATCAGTGAAATAAACATCCGAATTATCAAATAATACCTGCCGTGAGTATTGCCGCATTCACCATCGGGAGGCGCTATAATCACTCTCTTAGGAGAATTTTGCTTTCACCATCCAAAATAAATAAAGTTATCCAACAAGTGCGTCCGATAGCTCCGCCCCTTCCGCTACGTAAGCAAACCTGCGGTCGTTGAGTGTGTGAAGTGTCCATCATTACACACTTCATCTTAGCGGCTGAATGACTGCATCATCTGGGTAATTAAAGTGCACTTAATGTTTTTAGAGTTTTCAGTGTGAACGCACTACTTACACTATTCATACTGCAAAATGGCGTAGAATAGTGCATAAGTATGCGATTTGGGACGCAGCTATTGTCTTGCTGAAATGTCCACACTGGTTTCATCTTCATCCTCCTGCTAATGTAGATGTTGAACTGAAGCAGCTGATATTCATTTACACTGAGGAAGGGCAGGGGGTTGCTGAAGAACTAATAAGAGATTTCAGCTGCTGACTGGGCTTTCACTGCCTTTCTACACCTTCCTTTCTTCATGTGTTCAATAATTTTTCCCTGTGTCATTTCATTACGCGTAACTTCATTTGTAAATTAATTAGTTTTGTTTTCTTTGCTTATCCTTCAAAGACCTATGCTAAGCTAAGCTAAAAGTGTTCCTTCAGACCCGGGTCCTCATGTATGAAGACTTGCGTTGAAATCATACGAAAACATTGGGTACGCTCAAAGCTGTTTATGTGCGTACGCAGTGTTTCATACACCTGAATTTTTTACTGCGTACGCACATTAACAGCTTTGATATGAATATGATAATGACTGTCCTTAGGCAAAACCCAATGAAAAAGTAAATGGCAAAAGCAAGCAAGAAGAGAAACTTTGAACAGAATGACGCAGTTAACGCAATTGGGTCTGAACATCGCACTGTGAGTGCATTAAAAAAAGAAATGGTCCGATGTTAAGGTGTAAAATTTTGTAGTGTCTATTTAAGCTGCAAATAGCACACCTCGTTGGAATCATAGACTGTAAAATATATGGACGTAGTGTCCGTGACGTCACCCATAGGTTTCTAAAGAGCGCAAAAGAAGCCACAAGTAGGCGCGGCCAACCGTCGCCATTTTGTTCGCGCATCATCACACCCACGGCGGGATACCAAACAAGGGCAAAGAGGCGGAGAGTGAGCGGAGCTACAGACACCTGCTGGCATTTAGCTTGGACCTGGTTCAGACACACTTTGGGAGAACGCTTAATACTTTATCACCTGTGACTCTTTTGTATTCTGACCACTTGTGCTTGGTTGTACACTATATCAATAAAGTGTTTAGACTTTTAAAAACACTGCTGTAATACATTGAGCCACTAAACATTGTTCTTATGACGTTTTTCAACAGGAGGAAAACGCAAATTACTTCCAAACACTTCAGATATAGTCTGTGTTAGTAAATGCAAGACTATTGATGAAATCCAGCATAACACTGTATGACAACGCTTCAGATGACTGTTCTAGAGCCTACAGCTAATCAATTCGTCAGATTCTGGAGTGCATTACAGCTCTAAATATAAATATTAACGATAAATGATCTTAAATAAAACAAATACATGTATAGAGATGGTATATAAGTATATAACTTTACTCACATCGGAAACGGAGGCCACGTGAATGGTTTGTGAGCACAATTAAGTGCACTCAGCATGCCATGCCATCTAATAATTGTAGGAAACAAGTCCAAAAGACAGTCGACTGTGTAAAGCCACATAAAACAACACAGAAATAGGATAAATATGCCGACATCAGTGGCTAATCTGCAGGATTCAGCTGAGGTGACGTGACGGCGACCAACGAGACCTAGCTGTCACTCAAGTGGCCACTCCCTTAATTATGCAAACTTAATATAAAGGAAACGGATGAGTAATAAAAAAAATTCACCCCCCTCACAGTTGTCAGAAGGGTAATATTAGCTGTATTAACCAAAATCTTTTTTGTAGCAGGATGTAAACACCTTTTTTTCTGCTGTAAAATTGCCCATTCTAACAGTGGGCTCTGTTTGGGAGCCAGGAGCGGCCAGGACTAGCGGAATTTCGGATGAATTGCAGTTTTAGTTACTTCCGTATTGGCTTCCTGAGGGAGAGCGGGAGGTTGCCGCTTGGTTGGAATGAGCAAGTTGGGTGATTCCCGCCCATCACCGTTTGATTGACAGAGACAACATAGCTAAAGAGAGCAGCACACAGAAGCGTGAGTGACGTAGCTCGTAAAGCGCATGGCAACATGTTTTGACACATTCAATCAGCAACCCGGTTCGAATCCAGCATCTGATGAACTAATTCCCCATGCATGAGGCCTGTGGAGATTGGCTGAATGGATTCAAAAATGGTAAAGCTCAACAGTTCAACTTTAGGGGACTTGTAAAATGAGCTTATTTATCTATTTATTTTTTTAAGTGGAGTGTTACTTTAATTGTGTGTATCAGACCCTTTAAAAAACAATTATATTTTTTGCTAAGAGTGACAAAAAGCTGAAGTTGGTTTTTATGTTTCAAGAAATTGAATAACCTAGCTTCCAAATTCACGAACATCTGAACAAGGCTGAGAACGAATTCATGCGTGTATATTTTAGATGTGGATTTGGCAACTGTGTTATAGTGAGAAGTTCTACTAAACATATAAATATGAATAAATTAGTAAATGAGACCAAGTGCTTTTCAAAAATACCGTAAAAGACGGTAAATCTTTCCTTCATCAGTGGACTTGAGCAACTGAGAAAGTGAAAAGCTTGCCAATAGCAAATCTCCAGTAAATGCCGTTTCTAGCTTCGATTCCTTTATCAATAAATCCACACAATCTGCCTTTCCTCTGCTCAACAAAGGGAACAACACTCCCCGCATGACATGCGTCTGTCTGATATGATTTACAGACATGCGTCTCTCTGGAATCCACATATGTTAATCACATCCATATGTCTGAGAGCCACGCCTCAGCTTGTGTTCAGCAAAACTTGAGCTGTTTGGATAAGTGAACTGCTGACGTGCAGCTGAATTAATGTTTATAATGATCTAAAAAAATGAAACTGCATCTACATGGGAATATCTTTACAAAAGTGCTTGGCTAAAAGCACTCGCACATACTGGAGCTTTTGATTTCAATGCACTTTTTCTTTAGATTTCCGTACATCTAAAGAATGGAGCACTGCGGCCAACAAAAACACACTGCTTACATCTACAGACTAAAAACTTTTTATGCACCTATTTACACAACAATTGCTTTCGTTGCATGCCTACCAATTCTATACAAAACCGTTAATATATAAGTCTTATTTTTATTTGATTTATTTATTGCATTTTACATTTAGCAGACGCTTTTATCCAAAGCGACTTACAAATGAGGACAAGGAAGCAATTTACACAACTATAAGGAGCAACAATGAAAAAGTGTTGTAGGCAAGTTTCAGGGATGTAAAGCCAGAGGTCGCTTTGTAAGCAAACATCAGAGCTTTGAATTTGATGCGAGCAGCAACTGGCAGCCAGTGCAAACGGATGAGTAGCGGAGTGACACTTGCTCTTTAAGGTTCATTAAAGACCACTCTTGCTGCTGCATTCTGAAGCTGCTGAAGAGGTTTGATAGTTAGCTGGAAGCCCGGCTAGTAGAGAGTTGCAATAGTCCAGTCTGGACAGAACAAGAGCTTGAACAAGGAGTCGAGCTGCATGTTCAGATAGAAAGGGTCTGACCATTCTGATCTTATAGCGTGCGAATCTGCAAGATCGAGCGGTTCTAGAAATGTGGTCAGAGAAGTTTAGATGGTCATCAATTGTTACTCCAAGGCTTTTCACTATTTTGGAGTACCTACTGTACTGAATCTTTACCTGGCACTTTGCCACATCAATAACTTATGGCTATATTTTATAGAAAGATAAATATAGATTAAAAAAAAAAAAATCACATGATAAGAACAACTTCATATTTCAAAAAAGAGATGATACACAAAAAAAATATGTACAGTAGGGGAAATAAATATTGAACAAGTCATGTTTTTCCTTGGGAATAACATTTATAACGGAGCTGTTAACATGGAATTGAACCCGATTTTGGTAAAAACCCAAACAACCCAAACATAAAACAAAACAAAAACACTACTGAAATGTATTTAACCCTTTATATAAAAGGCTTTTTGGTGATGTTTATTTTGTATTCTCTATTGGATTTGAGTCAGGTGATTGGCTGGGCTATTCTACAGCTTGATATACTTTCTCTGAAAGCAAAGTGTTTTGGATCATTGTCTTGCTGACATGTCCACCCTGGTTTCATCCTCCTGCTATTTTAGATGTTGAACTGAAGCAGATATTCATTTACACTGAGGACGGGCAGAGGCTTGCTGAAGAGATTTCAGCTGCTGACAGGGCTTTCACTGCCTTCTACACCTCCCTTTCTTCAAGTGTACAATAGTTTTCCCCTGTGTCATTTCATTTTATTACACATAACTTCATTTGTAAACTAATTAGTTTTGTTTTCTTTGCATATATGGATTTCTTTGGTTGTTACCAACAACTGGGGAAAACTTTAAGTTAACACCACCTTTAGAAATATGTTTCCAGAGATAAACGGTGATTTGTTCAGTACTTATTTCCCCTGCTGTAAATAGTATAAAATCAATATCAAACATAAAAATCACAAAAACTACATATACAAAATGAGTTCAGGCGATACTCCTTTAAAAATATCCAAACGGTTTTCATTATAAAAACCTGGTCTAACAGTACTTAAACAATCACGTTCAAATAAAATGTTTATTATGTTTTTTGTCTAAAGTCATGAGGGAGACCTATGGAGAGTACAAAACGACGATACTTTGTTGTTTACATTTATGTCAAGTGCACACCCATGAGCAAATGTGAATTCTGAAGCAGTTATGATAATTTTTTAAACCATATTGTTTGACAAGTAACATAAGACGGTTTGGGGTGTGAGTGTCAACAGATTAGATTGTTGAACAAAATGTACATTTAAGCCAAGTTAAAAAGAACTTATTTTTTTGGAATAATACATAAATAAATAAATAAATAAATAAATTATATTATATAGAACATATTATAACGTGGAAAAATTAACAATTTACACTGTAGTAGGGGTGACAGTATATCATTTGAGCGTTGATATTGCAATGTGTGTATATGCAGTATTCACATTGCAGGATTAGATTATTTATTAAAGATTAAAATATAAATATATATCTATATATTTTGTATTATTATTATTATTATTATTATTATTATTATTACTAAATAAATGACCATGCTATTTTACGTTTGATTGACTTTGATTTTATTTCTGTACATGAATACTTTTATGTTAATTTGAACCAAGAGTAATTATAAGATAGTGTATCTTATTTCCATAGTACATTGATTACTCTTTTTATTTTTAAACCAAGCTAAAGTGTATTTCTTTTTCACAACTTTGAACTTATTGGATCAAGGTTTCACAGAAAAAGAAAACCTAGACAGATGTTATGAAAGATTAAACCAACTTAAACAAAACAAGTCAAAACGGTCAATCGTGTAACAATATCCACTTCACTACTGAACTGCAGTAGTGGTTGTCACATGTAATCTCTGCATGTCCTGCCTCATCGCTGCTATGTGCTGCATCAGCACTTCAGTTCCTCAACAACTCATGCTTATTCGTGGAAAAAAAAGAAAAGAGGCAAAGAGTAGAAGAAACTGAGGGAAAGTTTAAGGAAAAGCCACCAGAGCAGGCACATGCGTCATAAGAGACAGACCTTAAAGAACGAAAACTATGAGTCTGTCCATGCAAGCGAATGAGAACCATTTGTGTATATTCAAACACTAAACACCACTTTCTGTATTAAATCTACTTCATCAAATTTTATGAATGACAGATGAATAAATGGAGTAAAGTCAAACAGTGTTGTTCTATACAAGTTAAAATGATTTAGCTTGATGATATAAAACACAAAGTTTAATTAAATTTAATTTAAAGGGATAGTTTGCTCAAAACTGAAAATTACCTCATCATTTATGCGGTTTTGAGTTTCTTGTGTTGAACACAATATTGTGATATTTTGAGAAATGTTGCTTGCTGATTAACTTCAAGACCCAAGGTGTTTTTTACATGCATTTTTATTTCTCTTTGCTATTTGGGTTTATTGGAACCTAATTAGAATAAAAACCGTCTTTTAATATGATGTACTTCTAGAAAAAAAATTATATTAAAAAATAAAATTAAAAATGTAAAAAATATTTGGACTTATGGTCCGAATTTACATAAAACACTTTTTCCTGAATTTTTTTAATGTATATTTAACTTTTTTTTTAATTGCTTTGACTATCAGAGATTAAAAACAACAAAATTTCCCCATTTTGGACAGTTATAAATAGGGTTTGGGACATTTCATATGCTGCAAAACAGTTGCAGGATGACACTGCATGTCTTCAAAGAAATATAAAACATTAAAAGTATTTTAAACAGCCACTTAAAAGCAAAAAATGTGCTGTCCACGTATGTGGAAACTCAGGCCCTAGGAGGCTAAGGTATTAAAACCGCCAACATTTTCTGCTATACCAATTCTATGGTAGTTTTTTTGTTTGTTAAGTTTTTTAGTATTAACAGTATCTTCAGCAGAAAAGATATCTAAAATGCCGTTTTAAATTGTAAATAAATCTGTGTTTTTTACGGTGGTTGAGTGAGCTTAATGTGCTGCAATTTAAAGCACATATAATTACAAAACAACACCTGCAAATTAAGAAGCAGTCTTCATCAGTTTGACAGCACACAAACAACTGAAGAAACGTACTGCATTTATTAAACACGCTGCATACTAATAAAACAACATTTTACATTTAATCGTGAGTTGATTTAGGCTAACAATTTACAAAAGACAATGGCATAGTGCAATCAGGAGATAAAAATAAACAAAACAAACCTTTCACCTTTAAAAGACCACCAACAACTTCACTGAACATCAGTTACGGCATAATAACGCATCATATCTCAGCAGGGTCCGTCATGTTTTTGTGATTTTGCTTTCTTAATTTTGTTTTTTGTAATTGCATGTCTTTTCTTAAATTGCAGCACGATAAGCTCTCTCGGCCACCGTAGGTTTTAGACCTAACGAAGACAGCAGAAGTCAATGATTCATTTGAATTCTTTAACCGGACATGTTTACTGCTCCAAAATATTTTAAGTTTCACAAAACAAAATATATTGGTGTTCAAAGGGGGAAGGTTTTTTTATTTTTTATTAACTCAGATATTTAAAAAGAATACATTTTAGTGCAGTAATCACAATAGTGTAAAACCATGATATTTTTAATCTGAGGTTATCATACCGTCAGGATCTTATATCGGCCCATGCTGAGTAGACATAAAAACATTACGTCATAAAAATTTACCTGAACGTTTTGGAATGAACCCGGTTTAATTTAAAACTTGATTTTATATTTTCAATACTTTATGTAAATACTTAAATACATTTAACTATCTTACTGTAGTAATTATAAGTATTTCGATTTGATTAAAACCATGATTTATAACTGTATGATATTGTTCATAATTCTCTGCAAACGTGCATCAGAGGAAAGAGTCACATTTAGCAGGGAGCTGTGGCTCACCTCACACTGGGGATTTTCTGACCATTTCTACAAATTCAGTGAATAGCTTCGGTTGTGCTGAGAGTTTCTAATAATAGTGGCTTTCCGTTATAAACTGTTTGCAGGTTTTTGGTGGCTACAGTTTTGAAGGAAGATGATTCAGCATGACTGTACACCGTCATCAGGAAGTTTAGATACAGTTTGGTCCTGGAGGCTTTGAAGTTGATTTCTTTGATCTTGGTGTGATTTATATTAAGCATTAAACTGTTGATCTCATTCTCAAAAACAACTCAAGCCTCAAGTCACGTGTGCTGTTCAGAACTCTTTTATCTTGATTTATATGACTTAATTAGAGTAGACAATGAATGAAATAAAATGGAGATAAATTACAAATTATAATGATAACGTTTGGGGTGGGCGGCAAAACAGTTTTTTTTTTTTACCGAATTTACAGTGGGTACTGAAAGTTTTCAGACTCCGTTAAAATGGTCACTCTTTGTTATCCGCTTGTTAAGTGTGATGTCATGCGAAACGGCTTCCAGGTCCAAGCGCTCTATTCAACTGAATGGGGAGATTCATGAAATGGTAATTATTAAATCGCTTTGTAAATGTTATTCTTTCAAAAATCACGATCGCAATATATATGTCAATGCCTAATATCCGATGGCCAGAAAGAGATTCATTTTTTATAAATTGTTAAATTTTGGTATTTGTTATGCAGCAAGCCCAGAGATGACGTCATATAAAATTAACTTTAATGTGTGATAGGAATAAAACGTGATCATAAACGAATGATTTCTCCCCTCAAATGAATGGCAGCTTGGACCCGGAAACAGTATTACATACATCACCAACACGTCACCACTTAACAAGCGGATACTGCAGCCATTTGCTAAAATCATTTAAGTTCATATTTCCCTTAATGTACAGACAGCACCCCATATTGACACAAAAACACAGAATTCTTAATAAAGAAAAACTGAAATATCCCATGATCCCAAGCATTTAGATCCTGTTTTTGGGAAAGATGCTACAAGATTTTCACACCTGAATTTTGGGATCCTCTGCCACTCCTCCTTGCAGATCCTCTTCAGTTCTGTCAGGTTTGATGGTAAACGGTGGTGTACAGTCATTTTTAGCTCTCTCCAAAGATGCTCAATTGGGTTTAAGTCAGGACTCTCGCTGGGCCATTCAAAAACAGTCACAGAGTTGTTGTGAAGCCACTGCTTCATTGTTTTAGCTGTGTGCTTAGGGTCATTGTCTTGTTAGAACCTTCGGCCCAGTCTGAGGTCCTGAGCACTCTGGAGAAGGTTTTCGTCCTGTCCATGAAGCTGAAAAGTACCCCCACAGCATGATACTGCCACCATTATGCTTCACTGTTGTGACTGTATTGCACAGGTGATGAGCAGTGCCTGGTTTTCTCCACACATACCACTTAGAATTAAGAATTAAGTTTTATCTTGGTCTTATCAGAGAAGAGAATTTAATTTCTCACCATCTTGGAGTCCTTCAGGTGTTTTTAAGCAAACTCCATGTGGGCTTTCATGTGTCAGGCCACTCTGCCAGATTTGTGCCTTGCCACAATTCTGTCTCTGAGCTCTGCAGACAGTTCCTTTGACCTCATGATTCTCATTTGCTCTGACATGCATTGTGAGCTGTAAGGTCTCATATAGACAGGTGTGTGGTTTCCTTATAAAGTCCAATCAATACACTGTAAAAAATGGCCGTGATTTCAACGGTAAAAAACTGTAAAAATGCTACAGTACAAATCCGTAACCTGGTTAACGGTATGTTTCCTTAATATATACGGCGAATAACCGTAAATTGACTTTCCCAGAATTCCCTGCTTGGCACATCACTTTTTATGCATTTGGTTGACATTAATATGGATCTTTTTAGTTGTTTCCCCATCCGTTATGTACATTAGAGATTTATATTACATCTAATGTTGATAGACAATGTTTATTTCATGACTATAATTTTATGCGTGTTACTATACTGGAGTTTAGTAGCTGTGTAAATGACACTGAGCACCTTCTATATGCTGAAACTCTTTTCTGCTTGTGGGAAAAGTTGATTGTGATTAGCATTGGCTCATTATGTAACTTCCTCATCACCACCTGCATGTGGGTATGCTAACATGTCTAACTGTGAAACAAAAGATGTGTAGATGTTGATCATTCAAAATACAGACATATTACCTCTATAAATTAACAAAATACGGTACTTTACCATAAAAATGAGAAATTACTTTTACTGTTTGTACCGTGTTTTTAATGGTAAAGTACTGGCAACCACAGCTGCCGTTTTTTACCGTAAATTTTACGGATTTATTTTTTACAGTGTAAAACCAAACGCAGCTGGACTTAAATGAAGAGAACCATCCCATCTCAACGATGATCAGAAGAAATGGACAGCACCTGAGTTAAATATATGAGTGTCACAGCAAAGAGTCTGAACACTAAGGACCATGTGATATTTTAGTTTTTCTTTTTTAATAAATCTGCAAAAATGTCAACAATTCTGTGTTTTTCTGGCGCTGAGTGTACATTAACGAGGAAAAAATGAACTTAAAGAGCCCATATTATACATGAAATAGGGTCATATCTTGGTTGTAAGGGTCTCCAACAACAGTCTAATATGCATGCAAGGTCAAAAAACACTTTCATGGTCTTATAATCTGCATTTATTTTTACCTAATTATCCCAGCGACTCCTGTATGAATCGTCCAGTGATTCATTTGTTCCCAAACCCCTCCTTAGCGCGAAGCTACTCTGCGCTGATTGGACCGATGACAGTCTGTCGCGATTGGTCGACTGCCTTCAGTCAGAGAGGGAAATGGCCAATAGCTAATCAGCAATATAAAAGTAATCACAGTTCATACACGCTCGATAGTGTAGGCGTGGATTTTAGCTGCCACACTATGGCGAGTGGATAGTGCCACGGATAACCGAACGAAGGAGACAGTCGTGTACTCGCCATACCACACACACACACAAAAACACACACACACCTCCGGATGACAACGCTCCCGCTTCCGCCCGCACCCGCCAGGTTTTAGCCTGAGAACCCGCTCCGTTTTCTGCCCGCCGCGCCCGGTCCCGCTAGAGCGGAGAACACAACCAAAAATCACCCAGTATACAGTCCAGACAGCCAAGCTGTCTGTATAAACACATACACAGCACAAAGCACACAGAGCTCGTTCGTTCGTTCGTTCGCTCTCTCTCTCTCTCTCTCTCTCTCTCTCATACGCTCTCTCATACCAAGCAGACTCTCTCTTTCTAATTCACATAGCAATATCCGTGATATTGCTAGACAGCCCGCTCCCGTCCCACATTAAACCCGTTACCGACCGCTCCCGCGATTTATTCGGAAATTTATTTTCGGCCAGATTTCTGCGGCGCGGGAATAAATTTCCGAATAAATCGCGGGAGCAGAACTCTAGCACGGAGCTCCATAAACAAACAGCACGCGTCGCGTTTTTAACGTGACTTTGCACGCGATAAGAGAATATAGCCAGTTAACCTGATACAGTACACGCGGTTACAAGTAACAAATCACAACTAAATACATTTGCAAGCTAGAGTAAACGAGGCAACAACTTTAACCGCACGTACTTACACTTGAGAAATGGAAGAAACCCATCCTGACGTCCAGCAGTTACTCTTTACTGATCCTTCCTTTAACAAACTCAGATGAAGTATTCTTTGTAGCATGTAGCTTCCAGAAGTTTCCAACTGCTTGGTTATAATGCTGAGGTTTCATCTTTGGGTAGAGACTCAATATATCCATCTGCAGTGTGACTTCAATCAACCGGCATGTTTGTGTGTGTGTGTGTGTGTGTGTGTGTGTTTGTGGGTGTGTGTGTGTCTGGGTTTCTGCGTTAGAGGGCGGGGCCTCAGGTTTGAAATCTCCCGGGTTTGCGCGTGCACGTGAATAACTTGGTTTCGTTCGTACGTCATGGCGAAACACCTAATGAGTCGGTATCAAGGCGACTCGTTCGAAGCACTATGAGTCGACTCTTTTATAGATGAATCAACAGTTTTAAACACTGTATTCTTACAGATTTAAGCCTTAGCTGGATACTTCACTTCACTTAGAGCTGTGTTACACACTACATGGAGGGGAATTTTCAAAAACCTTTAAATGATTTTAGCAAATGATTTCAGTACAGATACTATAAAATATAGGTATTTGTTGTTGTCATAGCAAGTCAACATACAGCATGTCCATGGTGTTGAATATCAATATAACAGGCTGCTTCTCAACAAAGGTTATTTCTAGACTAGAGTGTGGATGAGATCATGTCATTGCGCAATACATCATCTAAAACAGGAAGAATGACGATCACCGTCACTGTGATCACAATATGTCTACATTGTTTTAGCAATGTGGGGGTTTTAAAGAAGGCTTCCACCATATTTAAAATTGCAGACTTTCAGCATCTGGCCAAAGTTGTTATATTATTTCACTCAAATATAATTTCTTTATACAACAACAAAGTTTGCAGAGGCTCTGCTTTTACACCAGTGTATCTAAATCCTGGTGTCTTGTTAGTTTACTAAAGAGCACCTATTATGCAACAATCACTTTTATGGGGTTTACACACACTTGTGTGGCTACGGTGTGTGAATACAACAAGCCACTAATAGTAAAAATGTAATAAATCTATTTTTTATAGTCACACTTGATAAAAACAGCGTTCAAAAAAACTTTGGTTGACATTCTCTCATTGAAGGTGTTATCAGAGGGGGAAAGCCCCACCTCCTCATTACAATTTTACATTAGTCTTGATTTGAATGCTTTGCAATCAAAAACGTCATTATAATGAAAGTCAATGGGGCAAAACAGCCCTCACCATAACAAAAGGGGAGTAAATCTGCATCCAGTATATTGTTGAGTTTAAAAAAAGAAATAAATGAAAAAGCCATTTTCCCAAAATATGTGTCAAAATATGATTTGTGACCAAAAATCCTTCCATTTGCTGAAACACAGAGAACGTTTTGGTCAAATTAAGACTCAAAAATCACCAACAGCACATGAGGGTTAAACTCATGTTCTGGCATTAATATATGGCAATAATATCAGGATTTATGGCAGAAAATGGCACAAATTTGTCAAGTTCTCCACAACACCTAATGTTATATCATAATATTCTGACCAAACTATACATTTTACACTAATTTACTTGTTTTACTATCACATTAGTATCATTGTTATACTGGAACCAGTACCAAACTCACCTGAAGGTCGAAAAATTTGCTGTAGCGTCTGAAAATGACCTCAGTGCTGCCATCAGACCAAGCCACTTTGATGATGTAAACCTATAATAAAAAAAGAAAGAAAGAAAAGAAGTGTTAACTTATATAACGCACTACCTGACAAAAATCTTGTCGTTGATCCCAGTTGTAAAAGCAACAAATAATAACTTGACTTCAAGTTGGAAAATTGGCAGATCGATTTTTCTGATGAATCATCTGTTGATCTGCATCCCAATCCTCACAAATACTGCAGAAGACCTGTTGGAACCCGCATAGACCAAAGATTCTCACAGAAATCAGTCAAGTTTGGTGAAGGAAAAATCTTGGTTTGGGGTTAGATTCAGTATTGGGGCTTGCGAGAGATCTGTAAAGTGGATGGCAACATCAACAGCCTGAGGTATCAAGACATTTGTGCTGCCCATCACATTACAAACTACAGGAGAGGGCGAATTCCTCAGCAGGATAGCACTCCTCATACTTCAGCCTCCACATCAAAGCTCCTGAAAGCAAAGAAGGTCAAGGTGCTCCAGGATTGGCCAGCCCAGTCACCAGATATTAACATTAGTGAGCATTTCTGGGGTAAGAAGGAGGAGGCATTGAAGATGAATCCAAATCATCTTGATGAACTCTGGGAGTCCTGCAGGAACGCTTTCTTTGCCATTCCAGATGACTATTAATCAGTGATTTGAGTCATGTCAGAGATGTATGGATGCAGTCCTCCAAGCTCATGATGGAGTCAGACACAAAATTCATTCTGTCTCCACTGCAGCAGGACTTTATATTCTATACTGGACATTATTTCTGTTCAGTGATGAGACTTTTGTCCAAGCACAGTCAGACTTCACTGTCCTAATTAAATAATTAAAAATCAAAGGCATGATCATAGTTTATTTTGGTAAAATAAGTGTCATCTAGAGGCTTTTGTGTTCATATAAGCCACTTGTAATGCCAAATGATCAACTAGGAGCTATTATTTGCTATTCCTAAAATTTGGATAGGAGACAAGACTTGTCGTTGCATTACCTATCAGGTCCAGGGCCGGAGTGGGACTCCTTTTCAGCCCTGGAGTTTCAAGCCTCAGACCGGCCCACCTCAATTCACGACTGACTATATTAAAATAAGGTCATTTCCAAATCAGTTTCTAATGACACTATCACACATTTTTTTTTTTGAGAAAACAGCTGCTTTAGAACTTCAAATGTTCAACAACCCTAACAGTATTATATGTCTTAACAATAAAAAAAAAATAAATAATAAAAACTACTCAGACGAGGATCAAACCCGGGTCCGCAGTGTCATAGCCTAACGCGCCAACCACTGGACCACAACAACTGTGCGTTAAAAGTGGCTCGTCTTAGTTATATCATCATTAACCAGGCTGCGAGAAAATAGATAAAAAGAGCAGAGCTTTGGTAAAATAATTAATAAGAAGACTGTGGTCAAGTAAAAAAATAATTAATGTAAAAAGTGTGACTGCTGAGAGCAACAGATTCTGGAGCTAGGGACAACGGCCCTCGTGGCCAAAAAACGCACCGGCCCACCGGGAATTCTCCCGGTCCTCCCGATTAGCCAATCCGGGCCTGATCAGGTCCATGTAAAATGCTAGTCTGAAGAACTGCCATAAAACTACACAGTGAAAATATGTTTATTAAAACTAAAGTTAGTTATAGACTTTATTGAAACCCTAAAGAGTCATATCAACTTGTGTAAAATGAATATCCAATAAATGCCTCTCTTAGTTGATAATTATCATGACAAATATCAGAAAATAATTACACACAAATGTTGCGTTCCCAAAAGCATTTTAAAGACACCTAAATTATCTCAATGCAGTTAAAACAGCAATGCGGGAAGAACTTTTCACTGGAGCCACTGTGGGATGGCCATCCTGATGTTAGCTTGTTTACAAGGAGTCTGCTTCTCCTTCTCTGTCTGTAGTAGGGGGGAGGGAGTGTTTTTGCATGAAGGAAGGCTTGTGTTCACCAGTTGCTTGCTTGAGCAATATAGCAATGCTTTATTTATTTATTTTTTAAGACTGAAATGTTAGTTTCAAATACTTCTAAAATCAAGGGTCCTGATCAGCATGTGTTTTAATGCAAGCTTGTACAACACATGGACATGACCAATCATTTTTGTGGATGCAATATAGAACTCACACATAAAAAAAGCGTATTGTGCAGCATCTTTATCTCTACTGGAGGTATCGGTGTCAGTACGGTTAACTAGTAATTTACAACAAATTACTATAGTATATTTTCATGTGGGTGTCTGACAGCTGAAAATAGATCTGTAAGCAGAAATCGCAGCCTCTGTTGTTTTTAGCACTTTTTAGTTAACATCTATTATTATTTATTTTTCACATTCTGATTCCAATGCCTCATTATTAAACTGTTAAAATGACTACAATTAAATGAAATATTCTTAAGAGTAAAGTATGATGTGTTTTTAAAAGAGCGTACTTGCATTGTGATGATATTTTATATATTATAGAATTAGTAGTCTTCAAATGACAATAATATTATTTCTCATAATATATTTAGGTGCAATATATCATACAACTAAAAATAGATATCGTGTTCGGTGCATTTAGTTACAAAGTAACTAGTTACTGTTATTAAATTACTTTCCATTGAAAAAAGGATTTATTTTCATTTTAAGGCTATTTAATTAGTTAATTAGGGCCCGACAGAATTTGCAGACATTTTCTGCTAATTCTATGCAGAAGATTGTTAAATATCTGCAGATTTATGCATAATTATTGGAAGCATCATAACTAAAAATTTACTATTTGAAATAAAATATAATACCTTTTTTACTTTTATTTAAGGTTTTATAATGCAAATCCAATTAGATCCATTTGTTTGGTAAACAAAGCAAGTCTCACATAAAACATATCTACTAAAAGACAGAAAATATTACTTTACAAACTGTATAGTAAATGAATCATTCAATCATTCATACATTTATTAATTTTCTTTTCGACTTAGTCCCTTTATTAATCCTGGGTTGCCACAGCGGAATGAACCACCAATTTATCCAGAATATGTTTTACGCAGCGAATGCCTATCCAGCCGCAACACTGGGAAACACCCATACACTCTTGCATTCACACACATACAACCAATTTAGCCCACTCAATTCACCTTTACTGCATGTATTTGGACTCTGGGGGAAACCGGAGCACCTGAAGGAAACCCATGCGAACACAGAACATGCAAACTCCACACAGAAATGCCAACTTACCCAGCTGGGGCTTGAACCAGCAAGCTTCTTGCTGTGAAGCAATTGTGCTAACGCCCTAAATAAATCATAGTAATATTTCCATATTGGTCAATAATATTATTGAAATTAATTTAAAAACTGTATATGAACTTACACTTACACAAGTGAACAAACAGAATCAGCGACTGGCTAAAAATCGGTGGAAATCTGCAGAATTCTGTGAGCAGAGATTCCGTCTGAGCCTGCTTATAACACACTTTCCCTAACGACTACACAAATTCAACAGTTCTGAATAAATAGTTGGCGGTTCATTCTGCAGTGGTGACCCCTGATAAATAAGGGGCTAAGCCAAAATATAATAATTAATTGATTATTACAACGGTCATTTAAATACAATTTTAAAGATGTGATAAGTACTGAATTACTTTTTAGAAGGAACAACTTTTTTTCAGGACAAAAGCAGCACTGAAACCCTGATCACATTCAGACTCTGGCTTACTAGATCACGCTGTTCTGCGAAATGCTAGTAAGGATGCCATCAGATTGTACACGACTCGCATTATAGCAGCTGTTAGTCCTGCCAGTTCCAGGAGGAACAACATTTTGTTTTTGTGGTGTTTTGTTCTGAATGACGTAAAACCTGATTGCTTCAATATATTTTTGTATGAAACGACTGACTCATACTAACTGGAAGACAAACACAGAACCAAAACTAAGATCAAAACATCCTCATGATGTCTAGCTTTTCTGATCATCTGGCAAAACATGACACTAACAAATCAAGGTCATGGGTTTATCACAATGGATAAAGCACCAGCTACGCAGAGCATGATGTGCCAGTTGGTGATGGGAGGAATTCCCCTGCTTCTGACATTCAGGGGCCTCATGTACAAAGACTTGTAGGGCTGTAACGATAGACCAAACCCACGATTCGGTTCGTATCACGAGTTTTGACCCACGATTCGGTTCATATCACGATTTTCTTTTCGTGGGGGGTGGGGAAAAAAAAGATTTTTAAAACTTTTTTTTATTAAATAACATTTGAAAAATCTTTATAAACTGAACATCAAAGAACAATATTAGCTATGCAAATTATTAACAATATAAATAGCCATATATAAAATAAATAAATAGCCAAAGCTATATCACTTCTGTTTTCTTTGTCACAAAATACTGTTGAAAAACCAAACAGAACTAAACTCCATTGTGTAGATGGTTTAAGCATGTTGAAAATTCTTTTTCAATCATGTTCTCTTACATAGAAAAAGTAAATTAAATAGCTACTAGGGATGCTCATTTCGTTAATTTTGCTAACCGACAACCGCCGCTCATTAATCGGTTATTAACGGTTAACTGGTCAGATTACTATTAATTTTATATTAAACAAATTGACGTGTCTATTTTGTGTCTGACACATTAAATATTGCAATTTAAAATACTGATTTATTTTTAAATGCTAGCATATTAATAATAACAGAACAGAACAACAGAGGATCTTCACGCATCTGCAGTGTTTAGCACAGAAGAACAGAACAAACTAAATAAAATGAATAAAATAAATAGGACTGCCCTAAAGACTTGTGTTGAATTAATGCTAAAACATTGAGTACGGACAAAGCTGTAAATGTGTGTAAAAATCTGATGTATGAAACACTGCGTACGGGGAATCCCACGCATCTTTATACATCCAAATTAACGTGAAATTGAGCGCAACATCCAGGAGTGCAAAATTCCTCCCTGCCTCCTCCCCCTAATAAATATGGTAATGCCTTCACTTTGGCAAAACCAAACGAAAAAGCAGAGGCAAAAGCAAGCAAGAAGAGAAACTTCACAGAATGTGAATTGGAGGTGCTCCTCTCGGAGGTAGACCGGAGAAATACTGTTGTTTGCAAGTTTGTCCTCCGGAATTAATAACAAGAAAAAAATGTGGGAGATTTTAGCTGATGTGGTTAACGCAGTTGGGTCTGAACATCGCACTGTGAGTGAATTAAAAAAAGACATGCTCCGACGTAAAGGTGCAGGTTAAGAGGAGAACAGCGGTGCACCGTCAAAGTGTAGACCGAACAGGCTGAACTAAAGGCTGATTTATACTTCTGCGTCAAACGCCGGCGTATGCTACAGCGCAGACGCATAGCCCTTCGCCGTGGCCGTCGGCGTTGCTGACGTGCACCTCTCAAAAATTGTAACTACACGTCGCAACGACGCGTAGCGCAAGCTCTGTGATTGGTCGGCTTGGTAGCGCTGACGAGTCTGGGCGGGACCAAGAGCTGCGCGAATGGCGCGAGCCCAATTTAGCGATTGTTTACAAGTGTGGAGTCCCGTGAAGGAGCTCCGGATGGAAAGTTTTGTTTTGTGTTTACCTCATAGTTAAAGTTGTTGCACGTCCGCTGGTTCCTGCCTCAAAATGAGCGAGTTTGAGCCACTTGTACATCCAGGAATTGTTCAGGAAAAGCAAAACAGCAGCGAAGAAACTCGACACAGAGGAACATTTACACCTCACTGCCCACTAGCCTTTCGGAAGTGTTAATGCAGACCAACAGAGACAGCGAGCAGAAGTATAAATGCACAGCCACGCGCATTGCATGCACCGTGGGTTATGCCGGTCACTTGATGCAGAAGTATAAATCAGGCTTAACACCCTTTGAGGAGAGAGTTGCCTTAATTGTGGGCGACACTTCACTGTCTGGAGTAGTATCCGTGTCTGTGGGAGACACAGATTATTATTAGAGGAACACTTTGTTAGGGTGGTATAGTAACACACCTTCGCTCCTATCAAGACATCGCCACCGGCATTTCAGCTGGCCAATCGCCCGCTCTACAACTGACCGAGTGCAAGAATGGGCAATTGTATCTGCACTCTTGGTCAGTTTATGGGTTGTTGAGGAGGGTTAACAGCCACGTCCTTAACGGAAACCCGCTGTCTCTTGATATGCAGTTAAATAGTTACGCTCAATAAAAATAGAATGAAAAACTTAGTTGGAATAATATCTCTAAATACATCACAGTGTTTCCTCTAGGATTTTTTCCAGCTGTGGGGACAGGCCTTTTTCACACATATCTACCAAGTACCTGTGGCGTTTTTCAATGACAAATGTCGTGTGCACAGTATTACAAGTCGAGATCGCATTTATGCAATACAAGCATGCGAATCTCTTTGCTTGAGCGCCGATTTCTTCTGCTCAAGCACAAAACTTCTTTCACGACCCCTCAAGTATACGCTGCTCAAGCACAGATCTTCTTGTGCGCTCTCAAATAAATGCGGCTGAAGTGTGATTTAGTGCATTTATGTAACACGTATGTATCCAACATTTATTAGACTTGCTAGAAATATTTATGAATGACTCCAATAGACCTACAGAGTGGTATTAATGCATCCTGAAGTAAAGTGAAATGGCTATCCGTTGTGTTTGCTGGCCTCACGCTGGAGTTCACGCTGTTATAATTCACTTACCTTTTAATACGTTTTGGTGCTTCTTTCACACCCCCTCAAAATATACACTGCTCAAGCGCAGATCTTCTTGTGCGCTCTCAAATAAATGCGGCTGAAGTGTGATTTAGTGCATTTATGTAACACGTATGTCTCTCAAACATTTATTAGACTTGCTAGAAATATTTATGAATGACTCCAATAGACCTACAGAGTGGTATTAATGCGTCCTGAAGTAAAGTGAAATGGCTATCCGTTGTGTTTGCTGGCCTCACGCTGGAGTTCACGCTGTTATAATTCACTTACCTTTTAAAACGTTTTGGTGCGATTACCACCCGCTATTAAAAAACACGCCTGCTGAATGTTTTGAATGAAAAGCTGTAGTGTAGCCGTGGCGGGATCAATTTTGGGGTGGCGCCCTGCCATGGAAGAATAAATGTAGCGGAAACCATGTAGCTGGAATAATATCTGGCCACCCATCGCGCTCCCTGCCACCTTGGAGCCTTCGGATTTGATCACTGCCATTGCCATAGACCAGGGGTGCTCAATCCTGTTCCTGGAGATCTACCTTCCTGCAGATTTCAGTTGCTACCCATATCAAACACACCTGCCTGTAATAATCAAGTGGTGTTCAGGTCCTAATTAATTGGTTCAGGTGTGTTTGATATGAGTAGCAACTGAAATCTGCAGGAAGGTAGATCTCCAGGAACAGGGTTGAGCACCCCTGCCATAGACTAAGGGTTGTCTACATTTGCAAATGCTTTTATATGTTCTAATCACATAATTTGTAAAAATAAAATATATAATAATGTGTCAATAACTGTTTTTTCCAATTATAAATTAATAGCAATGTTTTTCACGTGTTGGTGTGATACTTTGTAGTGTGCAATTTAACACAATTGCCTCTAGGAGTCGCCAATGGAAATAAAACAAACACACAAGAAATGCACGTACGCCTGACATGAAGTTGTCGTGGACCAACGCACAGGTTAATTTCATCGTAAGTAAATCCAAACGTGTGCGTAAAATCTGGTATACGCAAAGTTTTTGTGCACACGCAGCGTTGATACATGAGGCCCCTGGTCACTCATTCTTCACTCCTAAAGATAAATTTTATTTCCCACAACTATACAGGTGGCAAGCATTTATAATTCCGAGCAGTTCATGGTTACTTTATAACCATTATTGATTGTTCGAAGGGGAAAAGGTACGCTGAAAATCTTAATAAGTTAACTGAACAAAATTAATTGAGTAAACTCGTTGCCTAAATTTAATTGAGTAATGGAGGCTCCCAAAACTTGCATATTTAAGTTTGCCGGTTTGGTAGATTATACTCAAATTGTTCAGTTCAGTGTGTGTGTGTCTGTGTGTGTAATTACATATATACTATGAAAAAAAAATTCAAATAAAATTAAGTAGACATTTATTTCCATGGGTTTATGGTGAATATTTACACATGAAGTCTTGTTTTCTGATTTAAAAAAAGACCTTGCACTGAAAGGTTGGCTGCACATATTAGAATTGTACATTCAAGACTACATTAAAAATGACCTATTTTTCACAGGATTAATTGTGATTTTAAGCTTAGTATACTTGACATTTTAAGTTTATGCATTTTCATTGTATATAAGTTAAATTAACTCATGACCAAAATGCTAAATTTTAAGTAACGTTCATTCAACTTTACTTGATTGTTTAAGTAAAGACAACATTAGGGTTTATAATGTACGTTATTGGCAGAGCCGTCACAAGGACTGTGGCAAGTGTGCGACCACACAGGGCCTCACACATCTACATGGCATCATGCAAAATACTGTAGTAACTGCTGATTAGGATGCCATCCACATATCATGTCTAAAAGCATGTGGAAAATGCAAGGCCACTTTCTTCACTAAAATACCTTTAATAATATAGCACGTTATATTATCTACCAAAAAAGTTATACACAAGACTCTTTTATACACAAGGCTTTGTTTGACTAGAAAATCCAAGTCTACAGCTGCCAAAACAGTATTCGATACTTCAGATCCCAAGCTGGAAGAGAATAACCTCAGTGCTTTAGAGTGGGGTTAGGGGGTGTTCACACAACTTTTCAGGGTGTGGTGAACAGGACAAAAGGCCTCGGAGGTTTAGCAAAAGTGTTAAAACAGCTGGCTAACCAGTTAGTAAACATTTCTTTGAAGAAACACACAAACACTCACCTTAAAAACAACAACAACAAAAACAAATCAGATACACTCAAAAAAAGCAACTTTTGCTGCTTGTCCAAACTACTTATTTGAGTCGAAACAACACAACCACTAATGTTTTGGGGAGGACAGCGTAATTGTTTTAAGTTCAATCCACTTAAATTTTTAAAAATATGATTAAATTAGGGTAATCGATTTGCGTTGGGACAACATGATGGAATTGTGTGAAACCCAGCATTTTTACAGGATAGATAGATAGATAGATAGATAGATAGATAGATAGATAGATAGATAGATAGATAGATAGATAGATAGATAGATGGTTTCATAACTGCCTTTGTTAGATTTGTGCAGATGTGAAAACATCTGGAGTTGCCCTTAATACTGCAGGACAGTTGTCTTTTTTTAAACCAAGTACTATAAACACACTTTACCTCACACTTCAGGTGTTAAATACTCTACAAAACGTACAAAGACATAGACATACAGTAAAAAATATTGAGTATTTTAGCGTGTTGAGCTGATGTGTAACTTGATCCTCCTGATCACATCTCCAGCCTCTTTGTTCAGACAAACCATCGAAACAATCTCAAAATACACAACTCAACTCTTCCATCAGGACACAAAACCATAGCAAAAGTTAACTAAAGGTCTTTAAACATGTCAATAGACGCCGACTTACATAGTGTTTGTTGGGGTTTCTTCTCTTTTGCACGTCTTGAACAGTTACTTCTAGTACAGTCCGCCGCGGCATGTTGTAATAATCTCAGACTACACGCAGATACACGATCACGTTCAGACCCGCAGCGCTAAAAAGCTGATAAAAGTTTTCCGCGTGGATTTACGGGTCATTCGTTTATTTGTATCTCCGTTTCTGCGGGTTTAGAGTCCACGTCGGATTTCCTGCAGTCTGGACCAAGCGAACTCCCAGCCTATCCCAGCTCACCGACTCTAATTTAATTAAAGCTCTACGCATTTACGCATTCTACTATGGAAACGGTTAGCTCATGAATATTAAATACGTATCACGACGTTCGCGTTAGCGATTGGCTGAAAGGTAAGTAGGCGTTGGACAGCTAACGAATAAATTATTGCATAAATGGTAAACGACCAGGTCATGAATATTAATCAGGTCACGTGGTTAGACGATTACTGGAATGCCCCGCCTAAATATATTTATATTAATGAGCTTGCCCTTGGACATAGTAGGAGTCGTCATTTTTTGCTCATTCGACACCAACCCAGTGGGACAATTTAAAGGGGAAGAGTAGACATTTCCTTTGACACAGTCACAGAGGTAACTTTTTTGTAGCTTTACCCTGGTTTGTTTTGTTATTTCTGCTACTTTTAACTTAATTTATTTAGTTTAATAAAAAAAAAATAAATGAACGGTAGGAATACCAAAAACACAAACCATGATGTTTTGTACACCACATTCAATGTTTAAAGTCAGACTATAAATTATTCTGCATAAAATATTTTAAAAGTTGTTGTGTTGTTGCAATTGTAATACAATTCAATTGATAAGTAATTTAATAAGTAATATAAAGAATTTGGTAGCAACTTACAGGAAAAAGGTCGCTGGTTCGAGCCCCGACTGGGTCAGTTCCCTCCCATCCAAACACATGTGTGGTACAGGTGAATTGGGTTAGCTAAATTGTCTGTATGTGTGTGAATGGGTGTGTATGGATGTTTCCCAGCGATGGGTAGCAGCTGGAAAGGCATCCGCTGTGTAAAACATACGAAAAGAAAATGAATGAATGAATATAAAGAATTCTCACAACTTCCGGCCACAGCTGTATCATTTCTAGCAACAACCTCAAAATATGGACAAATCACATGGTTTTGTTATTATTATTATTAATTCATCATTCATTTTCTTTTCGGCTAAGTCCCTTTATTAATCCGGGGTCGCCACAGCGGAATAAACCACCACCTTATTCAGCATGTTTTACGCAGTGGTTGCCCTTCCAGCTGCAACCCATCTCTGGGAAACATCCACACACACTCATACACTACGGGCATTTTAGCCTACCCAATTCACTTGTACCGCATGTCTTTGGACTGTGGGGGAAACCGGAGCACCCAGAGGAAACCCACGCGAACACAGGGAGAAAATGCAAACTCCACACAGAAACTGACCCAGCCGAGGCTCAAACCAGCGACCTTCTTGTTGTGAGGCGACAGCACTACCTACTGCGCCACTGCATCACCTATAATTATAATAATAATAGTTATTATTATCATTATTATATTGTCCTTATTTTACTCAACATTGCTTTGAAAATACCCATTTTTATTTAAAAAACATTGTGCTTCCTAACAAATCGTTGCAATATTTTTTTCTAGATGTTTATCTACAGAGTACATTAACAATAAATAAATAAATAAATAAACTGAAACGAACAGAGTATATTAACATAAAGCAAAAGAAATTCAGGATTGCTATGACTGAGTTTATTTTAGACCTCACTTGACTTGTTTAAATGATAAATGGGGTAAATAAAACTGTCAATTTGTTGCAAACATATAAAAGAAAACATAGACTTTGGTCTTCCAATCAAAGACATTTTCATTAACATTATAAAAAACCACAACAACTAAATGATGTGCAGTTTGTACTCTGAGGCTTTTATTTTTCATCCAAATACAAAAAAGTGTGTGAGTATTTGAGGTGGTTAAAAACTGACAATATTAATAATATAAATTATCATCATGTTTGTTTTCTTGTTATTCTGTAGATTTGTGCTGCCATCTTGTGGTGCTTTTTCACTGATAAAACATGCTTTTAAACTAATGCATAAGCACATTTTGAAGCCATGCACTGTAGTTCTAAAAAAAAAAAAAAAAGCATTTTGAATTCATTTTCCATGAGCAAGTCTCATATGAAGGGCGAGGGATCAGACCCATCACACATCTGAAGCTCCAGGTGTGAGGTGATGCCAGAGAAAGTGTCCTGTAGGGGTAACAGGTAACCCATTGCCTCTCCTTGAACAACAAACCCAAAGTAACTATATGATCGGATGTTGAAGATCTTCACACAGTGCACTGGGAAAAAGACACATATGTAGACTACCGGTCAAAGGTTTGATGTCAGTAATATTTTAAATTGTTTTAAAATAAACTTTTTTATTTTAAGTAAACTGCATTTATTTAATCAAAAACAGTAAAAAAAAAAGTCAAATTGTGAAATTTTATTGCACTATAAAATAACTGTTCAAAAGTAGTTTATAATTTAATTAAATAATTTATTCCAGTGTATTTAAAGATGAATTTTCAGCTTCATTACTCCAGTCTTCAGAGGCACATGATCCTTCAGAAATCAGTCTATTAATTAATCATCTTCTTCTTCTTCTTGTTCTTCTTGTTTTTCTTCTTCTTCTTCTTCTTCTTCTTATTATTATTAATGGTAATAGTATTGAAGGCAATAATGACTGGAGTAATAATTTGATTTGAAACTATACAATAAGTAATAAATATATTTTTAATAAATAAGTATTTTAATAGTTTAACAATTTTTTTCTTTACATTTAATAAATGCCGCCTTAATTAATAGAATTATTTATTTTAAATTAATAAATACAGCTACTAATAATAATAATAATAAAAAAAATGACCCCAAAGTTTTGATCGGTAGTGTGCATACATAAATAAATACATAAATTCATACATACAGTACATACATGCTTACATGCATACAAACAGTACATTAATGCATGCATTCATACATACACACACACATACAGTACATACTTACAGCACAGACGTAAATACAGTTGAAGTCATAATTATAGGCTAATAATTATAGCCCCCCTGAATTATTAGCCCACCTGTTTATTTTTCCCCAATTTCTAAACATAATAGTTTTAATAACTCATTTCTAATAACTGATTTGTGTTATTTTTGCCATGATGACAGTATGCAATATTTGACTAGACATTCTTCAAGAAACTTCTATACAGCTTAAAGTGTCATTTAAAGGCTTAACTATGTTAATTAGGTTATCGAAAATATAGCTTAAAGGGGCTAATAATTTTGACCTTAAAATGGTGTTTAAAAAAATTAAAAACTGCTTTAATTTTAGCTGCAATAAAACAAAAAAGACCTTCTCCGGAAGAAAAAATATTAACAGACATACTGTTAAAATTTCCTTGCTCTGTTTAACATCATTTGGGAAGTATTTGAAAAAGGGAAAAAATTTAAAAGGGGGGCTAATAATTCTGACTTCAACTGTACATACAGAAAGTTTATTCTTTTATTATTAATACATAATCAAGTTTATTGCTTCTAGAAACAATAATTTAACAACATTCTTAGATTAAATTTTTTATGGTGTAATATACCTTTGTTATAGAGTTTGACACCATCGTATTGAATAGACTCTCCCACTGCTCTCCCAACAGGACCACCCAGGTTTCCAGAAAAAGGAGCGTTGATGATGCCATAATCATCACACACGATATCAATTCCTTTGTGGAGACCCTCATCACTGAGGACACAGGATAGGCAAAGGTGAAGTAATATAAACATTTTAATTTGTACATTCCACAAACAGTGAAATAGATTTATTGCTCAACAGGAATGCCATCTTTGCACTTTTCTATGGAAATAACCATTGTAATCTAGCATGCAATTCAACTTAAAAAAGAATTGCATCTCATCATTAGCTCCTTTCACACAGTGGTACCGGTAAATATCCAGAAAACTTCTGGAACGGCTTTACCGGTAAATTCAAAAAAGCGCTGTACACACAGGTGAGGACTTTACGGAATTTTTACGGAAATGACCGTTCACACATCCATTCCAAAATACATCATTAACCAGAAATGACCTCTAAACGGCAGTGCTTGTATTTGTAAACATTTGACTAAATTACAAACTCTGTGGATGGAAAAGTATTGTAAACAACTTCAATGAAAACATATTGAGAAACACTTTTGCATGTCGAGATGAACACATTATGTGTGTGTGCTGCCTCAGAGCTTGAAGATAAACAAACAATGGCTTATCATAAGCATTTTATCGATATTTTTACACAGCTGGCATTAAGAACGAACATAGAAACAGTATCTGACTAACATCTAGCAGCTAAATGTGTCTGGAAATATACTCACAGGCTTTTATTCTCATAAACCGCGCGGACTGACTGTTGTGTTTGGCTATGGTAGATGTCTACGTCAGCACGTTCTAGACGTGCACACGCTCTTTCCGGCAATCTTCCTTCTGCGTTCACACAGCGCAGCATTCTGGCAAATTACCGGTAATGTTACATCTTCTCTTTCCGGAAAATAGCCTAAATTAATTTACTGGTATTTTCAAAAATTTTTGCTTTGGCCCTTCGATCCTTCAGCTCCTCCTAGGTCCTCCATCCACCTAGCTACATCTTGGTCCTTGATACCACCAGCTGTACCCTTCTGATTTCCCAGCTCTAATTTGATCCACCAATCGTGCTCTGCTCTTATCTTCAATCCTAAGATGGTCCTCGATTTTTCTAGATGTTCCTAGAGTTTCCAGCTCACCTACGAACTTCACTACACTGGAGCTTTTAAAATTGCTCCCTTTTATGCTGCAAGCCACTAATCCGAGTCGAGTATTGTGGGAGAGCTGTGGGAATGCAGACTTCTAGTATGATGTATCATGTAAAATGTCTCAGGAAGAATTTAGTTTGGAATGAAATACCTTTTGGAGTTAAAGCCACCGCAACCATAGCTGTCACAAGCTCGTACTCTGTTATAATGACTACCAGCACACAGAGCACTCCATGCTGAAGCTGAAACAGGAAAACAGAAGTTATTATGGCTCATTTTTCGAAGAAATCACTCAAGTCAAAAATTCAAAGAAACCTCTCAAGTCAAAATGGTTTAAGAGCACACCTGGCATGCAACACTGGCGTGACTTCTCTCCCCGACATTTATCCTTTAAGTATCTGCCCTGACAGATGTAACTATTTCGTTGACAGATGCCTCCTATGCTTGTACATCCCATGTCGTTTCTTGTCTTGATTTCTTTAGTCCGGTTTAAGACCTCTCTGCTTCTTCCAGTTGAGGTCAGACTCTTATTAGGTTGGGTGATTTTCATTTCCTCCCTCTGAGCTTTTCTTTTTGTAGTGGTCTTATCTTTTTCAAGGGAAGTATCCACAAGAAACACTGTAAGAAGTAATATATTAATCAATTATTTAAAACTAAGCCTTGGTTTTAAGAAGTAGGATGTAAATAATGAATCTTACTAAAATATATGATAGAAAACCCATAAGACATTTACATTTTTGAAAAAGTCTTTAATAATTGTTACCTAAGGGGCACCATTTTTTTTAGGTGTGCATTGCATTCGGAGTTGTCAAACAGTTGCACTTAGTGACCTACAGGCACAACCTGTCAGTAATGGCCCATTTCCACTGAGTGGTACGGTACGGTTCGGTTTGGTACGCTTTTATGGCCGTTTCCACTGCCAATAAGCGTACCAAAGCAAACCGTACCGAACCACTTTTTCGGCACCCTTTCGAAAGGGTCCCAAAAACGAGAAAGGGTACCAGAAGGTGGAGCTACACGCGCAGCCGAATGCTGATTGGTTACAGAGATACGTCACGAGCTCGTGGAGCTAAACAGAGTGTAAACAAAGGATCCGCCATGTTCTAATACACAGCTGAGAGATTACATGGATATAATGTTACTATATGCATAAAATAACCAGCCATGGATGACCCGAGCTCAAACAAACCATGTAGTCATCTTGATGAACAGACACAATGCAAAGAAGAACAAAATCTGCCGCGTCCTGTTGTTGCTTCACAAGCCCGTCTAAAAGTGCGAGCGGTATTCGCTTTCTTCCAGGAGCACGCGATCGCGTCTATATTTGATATAACAAACTTCTTGAGCTGATGGTAATAACGTGTAACGTTACGTGATTGTTGAAGTGTCTCCGTCATCTGATCCATTCAGAAAGAAAAGGACAAGCGCGAGAGTAAAGCGCGGAAAAAAAGGAGAAACCCGGCAAAACACAGGAGCGAAAGTGTTTAACAACCTGAATCAAACTGCCATGTTTGTCTTTACTTTTTGGATTATTATGAACTGGGAATGACAAAGACTCTTTAGATTACAGAACAGATGAGAGGTTTGCTCTGACTGGGGGCTCTATTGCTTGTGTTTTTTAACTCAAATAAGTACTAAATGTATGATGCGTGTAGTTTTACTGTAATTAATAATATATCGGAGACCGTAAGGGGCTGTATGTGTTCATATATGTTGCATTTATATATTTATTTTATTATTATTATTTTTTTATTATTTAGTTACAGTAGCCTATTTTGCACTGTCATTGATCTGCAGTTATAATCAACTCCTGTTTATAGAAAAGTTAGTAATAAATGTTTATAAACAAGTATTTATTTGTATAAAGCATCTGTTTTATAAGAAATGGTGCTCATTATGATATGTAAACGACCTGTACAGCCTTACTGTAGACATTTATTCGAGCGAGCATGACGTCGACTTAAACTTTGTCATATACCATGCCCACCAAAAAGGGTACCCTTTGTGGTGGAAACGCAAGCCTGATAAAGGTGACCCGGACTGACCCGAACCGTACCGTACTGTACCAGTCAGTGGAAACGAGCCATAACTGACTTGCAGTGGTAAACACTTTGTTTTTATCCATCTCTGCAATTGTTTAGTCACTATTGTTTTTCTTCACCTCCTTATTCTCTGCTTAGTTATATCTGACATAAGATGGGACCCCAAAATATCAACATTTTGATATTTTGGGAGGCTGGGGGAGAAGTTAAAAGCGCTCTTTTTCGGTTTATTTGGACCCACGAAATAGAGGAAAAACTAGTGGAGGTTTGACAGGACTCAGGAGCAACTGTGTCTGTTTGACGTTTCATACAGAAAGAAATTAGTTTATTATCAACGTTGAGGAGAAATGGCTAATTCCCTTTAAACCCAGGTGAGCAAACATGTACATGTTCTACCCCATTAAAGGCTTCTTTCTCATTATGTAGTTAATAACAAAAGGTATACGACATGTTTTTGGCTGTGAGACGTAGTTTGGACGAAGTTGTCGGCGATTCTTCCTATAGTAAAGTCATGCAATGTGAAAGTCCCTGTCGCCGATCCATCTTGCAGTGTAAACAAAGCAGCGACGAAACGCAAGCCCAGATAGTCAAGCAGTGTGAAAACATTTGTGACACAACTATGCAGTCTGAACTCATTTGGAGAGCGATCTTCTCTCCATCTAAATGAAGTGTTGTACTTGCTCTCTCAGGATGGCTGATGTATTAAGCAGTGTGGGAAGAAGTTCTGACATTTAGCCTATACCTCCGACTGGAACAACCCAAAGTTGATGACATTATTTTATGGTGGTTTGGATGAACCTGTATACTGCCAGATGCCCAGAAATACAATCACTGGCAATCTGGAGGACTATATTTTATATGCCCTTCTGCCAAGTTGATCCACTCCCAATAAACCACCCAGTCAGAGTTGAAGTCAATACCCATCAAGATCACCAGTCAAGTGACATCATGGTTGCTGACCCCATGTAAAAATCAACACTTGTCACATACAAAATAAGCACCAACAATGGCCACTAATCTAAGTTTAGCCTTCAACATGGGCACCCATCCCAAATCATCACCTATCAATGCCTTTAGTTCTAAGTCAACACCTATCATGGTCATTCATTCATAGTCAGCACCTGTAGATTAGATTAGATTAGATTCAACTTTATTGTCATTACACATGTACAAGTACAATGCAACGAAATGCAGTAATGTAATGCTGTAATGTGCTCCAGTGCAGAAAGGACACCTGTCATGTCCATCACACTAAAATCCTTTCATATAATGGGCTCCGCACCAGAATAAGACACACTGAATTTGTAATAATGACAAAAAATGCTAATTTGTTCAACTCTTGACTTCAATTTGCAGCCATGCTGCCATTGTAGATGGTCTTTTCTTACCCCCTGGTTTCAAATGTGGTCCTGAAAAATCTCAGTTTCAAGGGGTGTCTAGTTCTTCCCCTTAGCCCTATACCTTCAAGATAAAGAGAATTGCGACACCCCTACCCCTTCACGTGAATGGTAATGCCTAGTTCAGACTGCGTGATTTTAGCCCCGATTTTGGCTCGTCGACAGGTTTTGAGAAATCGCAGACAAATGCCTGAAATCACAGGCAAATCGGTGCTCGTGCACGTGAGTGACAATCACACAGTATGAACTATCAAAGACGCGATCAGAGAGAATCGCAGATGAGCCGCCGATGCCTGCAAGATATTTGGCGTGCTGAATATCTGGAGCTGTCGGCGATTCAAATCATGCCGTGTGAATTGAGTTTACACTGAAAATAACATCAGCGATCGCCTACAGCCAATGAGAGAGCGGCTTTCACTTGCGTGTGCGTGTGTGTATACGTGCTGCAGGCCAGCGGGAGGCTGGGGGAGAAGTTAAAAGCTCTCTTTTTCGGTTTATTTGGACCCACGAAATGGAGGAAAAACTAGTGGAGGTTTGACAGGACTCAGGAGCAACCGTGTCTGTTTGACGTTTCATACAGAAAGAAATTAAGTTTATTATCAACGTTGAGGAGAAATGGCTAATTCCCTTTAAACCCAGGTGAGCAAACATGTACATGTTCTACCCTATTAAAGGCTTCTTTCTCATTATGTAGTTAATAACAAAAGATATACTACGGGTTTTTGGCTGTGAGACGTAGTTTGGACGAAGTTGTCGGCGATTCTTCCTATAGTAAAGTCATGCAATGTGAAAGTCCCTGTCGCCGATCCATCTTGCAGTGTAAACAAAGCAGCGACGAAACGCAAGCCCAGATAGTCATGCAGTGTGAAAACATCTGTGACACGACTACTTTGAAAATCATGCAGTCTGAACTCGGCCTAAGGGGAAGGGCTAAGGGGTAGAATTGGGACTGGGCTTGAGTAAACCTGAAAAAAGTTATATTGTTACCCCTTCTTTCATGTCATAAGATAAACAGATGTTATAATAAACTTAAGTCTTTTCTACATTTTGGAATGTTGTTTTTGTGATCATTGAGATATATGGTTTAAAATGTTACTTTTCAAATGGGGTGTACTCATTTGTACATTCTTCTCTGTACATAGTTCACAAAGTTTACATTTTAGATCCACCATTACTTAAAAATTAGTCTCAAATGTATATCTTCATGAACAAAAAAGTGGAGACCTGAATGGTTTAGGTTCTATATTAAGAAGCAAATGCAGATGGTTAAAGCGTCAGCATACTCACAACATGCCAGGAAAATCAAGGCGGATTTCATCAGCATCTTTTCAGGTCAAACATCTGGAAAAGCAGAAACCAGCTGTGACTAAGGCTTAACGAAATCATTATAGTCATTGTTTGAAGCGAATATTCTACATAGCAACAACCATACGCGAAGTTTAAAATGAAAACTTACCCGAGAGTAGAAAACCCAAAGAACAAACTGAGCCTTGTGTCGGCAGAAGCAAACGTCAGCTTACAGTATGCCACAGGATGAGTCTCTTTGCCAATGTTGATACTGGCTTCAACAGACATTTCCTTTGCCTCATATGTGAGACACTCTTTTAGAAAACAAATAATAACAAGAAAAACTTGATAATGCAACTCATGTTTCATTAGTTTCAGTTTAATCCTCCTTACACTGGCTGCCGGTTAAGTTTCATATTGAATTTAAAATATTGCTTCTTACCTATAAAGCTTTAAATAATCGAGCTCCTGTTTATCTAACCAACCTTCTGTTTCCCACTCTAACCCACTCTTTAAGATCTCAAAACTCAGGGCTTTCTGGTAGTACCTAGAATAGCAAAGTCGAGTAAAGGAGGTCGAGCCTTCTCATTTATGGCTCCTAACCTCTGGAATAGCCTTCCTGATAACGTCCGAGGCTCAGATACACTCTCGCAGTTCAAAACTAGATTAAAGACCTATCTATTTAGTAAAGCATACACTCAGTGCATCACTTAGCAGTATGATACATGAATGTGCCCCACACAGGTTTCTGCATCTCGTTTATTAACACTATGAACAGCAGCTACGCTAATTATTCTCTTAATTCTCTATTTCCACCTGGGGAGACTCATCCTGAGACCCTCAGACCACGCAGCGCCACTGATTTGATCCAAGACCATCGACGAGATGATCCCAAGGATTCCATATCCTGGACCAAGCCGTATCCTGAACAGCTACTGTGGTGATCATGGAGGAGTGGAAAACATGAGACTGATTCCTGTTACGCTCCAGGGACTGACGAGTCTTCGCTGAGGTCCAGCTTCCAGCCTCCAGCACTTAGACTGCAGCTCTGCACAAGACGTTTGGCCAGTGGAGAAATGGTTGTGCCCATCTGAGCCTTGCTCATTCATTCATTTTCTCGTCGGCTTAGTCCCTTTATTCATCCGGGATCACCACAGCGGAATAAACTGCCCGCTTATCCAGCAAGTTATTACGCAGCGGGTGCCCTTCCAGCCACAACCCATCCCTTGGACACATCCACACACACATTCATAAACTACGGACAATTTAGCCAACCCAATTCACCTGTACCGCATGTCTTTTGGACTGTTGGGGAAACCCACGTGAAGGCAGGGAGAACATGCAAACTCCACACTGAAACGCCAACTGAGCCGAGGTTCGAAACAGCGACTCAGCGACCTTCTTGCTGTGAGGCGACAGCACTCCCTACTGCGTCACTGCCTTGCCCTTAGCCTGTCTCTCTGGAGTTTTTTTTTTTCTTCACTTTTGCCAATTGGTGAAGTTTTTTCCTCGCTGCTGTCGCCTCTAGCTTCCATGGTTCGGGATCTGTAGAGCTGAGCATCGATGGATTGCTTTTAAGTGTTTGGACTCTCAGTAGTGATTATTACCCACTCTGAACTGAGCTAACCTGAACTGAACTTTAGAGTTCGTTCACATTTAGACACATCGCCGTGCTGCTGTGTTTGCATAAATCCTCTAGATTACCAACAGGGCTAATGGTTAAAATAGACAGGGCAAGAGACCTGCTGCACTGAGTCTGCATTCAGACCCAGGGATTGAGGGAAAAGTCCTCATTTGTAGTGTTAATATAAACACGATTATCTTTTTAATGATATAAATTGTGGTTATTTGTTTATGAAATTACGAATAACAAATGTTGCAGGGCATTAAATTACTGTTGATTTCTTTGCATTTTATCTTTGTAAACTATAAAATCATGCGTCTCCTCACGGTTTGTGTCTCATTTTGTGAGCTGACTGACAACAGTTGTTCGTTCCCCTCCTTCTCCCCTTCTGGCCACGCCCACTCCTGCTCTTTGCTCGCAGAACTCCACTCCCATTATGATGCATCTTTTGAAAAATTTCTGAGGTAGACCTGAACCGAAAGTAAGGGGTGTCACGACCCTTTAAAAAAGCCTTAAAGTCATCTCTCTCAGGTGTAATTTGCGTTCAAAGTCTTTTTACAGTTCAGTTTTAGCAATCTTTAAGTTTACAATTGCATTCCCTTCGCAGTGCACTTTGAAAACATTGATGTCATTTTGAACACAGCCTCATGACGAAAGCTATTGGTGGCCTATTATTTAAAAGTGGAATTTACATTATGTCTCCAAAGCTTGTGAAAACAAAAACACAGCATATGTTTATGCTTTTAATTTATAGTAGGTTATTTATTAAGTGTATTTACTGTATATGACATGGGCCTGCTGGTTAGAACATTTCTGCAGTGGTTTGCATGCGTCAAATTATAGTAGCCTTTAAAAAAAAAAATGAATAAATAAACAATATGATAGTTCAGACGCAAGTTACATGGTTGTTTGGGAAACGCACCCCTGTTCAACGTTGTTAAGCTGGCGAGGGAAGTTTTCAGATCCTCCACGCTTTGATTCTGACCTGAGGATGTGGATCTACTCATAAACCCTCACAGGCATAACTTTATTTCTTTATATGCTTGGAAATATTCCTCCAGCGTCACATCTGATCTATTTGTTTGCCCTTTGCATCTGTAAAGCCTCATTCAACCTTCTACCAACTTCTCCATAATTTATAAGCCACGTCATCATTAGCATTAACTTTCAAATAACCTTCCGCTACTTTTATGCTCTTTAGTACTCACAGTTTATACGTGTGTGTGGGTTTGTACTGCTGCAGGCTGTTCAGGGAATGTGTTGCTTTAGGTGTATTAATTCAGAGAGGAAGATATTGTCTTTCTCCTGGACCCCAAGGCTTTCTGATGATGCACAAGCTGAATTTTAATACAGATGAGACACCTCTGCTGTGCAGTTTAATGTCTTCATGGTGCGTGGGCTTTGATTGCACATGTGTTTACTGCACAAAGTTGTGCTCGAAAAATCAATATGGCATCCAGCAATGAAATTGGAAGGGGATTATAGTGTCAGCCAGGGGGTGCTGAAGAGAGACGACACTTTAGTTAACCCAAATTAACCCGTCTGAGAGACACAATAACTCCACTCAAGGGCTCTCTTTGATAAACATTTGTGCAAATGGCATCGTCAAGATGTTGGATGAAGCCCATGGAGAGGGTCACGTGGCATTTCGCTCAAGCTCTTTTAGTTGGTTTGAATTGGCGAGCAGAATGTGTGATGATGCCACAAGTGTTTCCTAGCAACAGTGTTCCATCCCTCCTCCTCCTCCCTTCAACTGCAGCAATGCACCACTTTCCGTGGCTCTCTGAAATGCATTTCAATTTTGAGACTCTTGTCACAGCCTCTCTTGTAGTGTATAACGCTGGTGCTGGCCGCAACACAAGCTCAATTTGGTTTAGATTGTATTCTGAAATGGGTCAGCTCAGCCTCATCTCATGGGAAAATGTAGCTATTTTGTGTGTTTATCAATAAAGTGGCTTTTTCGTACAAACTTATGGCGTCACATGAACTGAAATGTGCCCCCAATGCCACTGTTTACACTTTTAATTTGTATGCCAATAGTTTAAAGAGAAGTGTCAAATACTTGAACATGCCTATAGACCAGAGGTGGGCTAAATTGGGGCTGCTGAACACCTTCATCCAGCCCACGAGGGAGTTTCTGCCTCCGAGTTGTGATTTGGTTTCAGAATTAGTAAGTTGATAGTGCAACACAAGTGAACGCCATTTGATGACGGTACAATTAGCCAACAGTAGAATTAGAATACGCTCTCTGATATGTCAAAATGAGTGAGGCAAAAAAAGAAAAGTTGACTCTGAATGTTGTGTTTAAGGAAGAATGGACAGCAAAATACTTCACCAGTATCAGACAGAAAGCGGTATGTCTAATATGCCAAGAACCTCAATCTGTGGCGCAGTAGGTAGTGCTGTTGCCTCACAGGAAGAAGTTTACTGGTTCCCGTGGGTTTCCTCCGGGTGCTCCGGTTTCCCCCACAGTCCAAAGACATGCGGTACAGGTGAATTAGGTAGGCTAAATTGTCTGTAGTGAATGGGTGTGTGTGGATGTTTCCCAGAGATGGGTTGCAGCTGGAACACCATCCGCTGCAAAATTTATATTATTATAAAGATAATCGTGTTCAGATAAACACTATAAATGAGGACTTTTCCCTCAATTCCCGGGTCTGAATGCAGACTCTGTGCAGCAGGTCTCTTGCCCCGTCTATTTTAACCATTAGCCCTGTTGGTAATCTAGAGGATTTAGGCAAACACAGCAGCACGGCGATGTGTCTAAATGTGAACGAGCTCCTGATAAAAGACAACGTCCACCATTCTCCAATTCTCGTACTGCTCTCCCATTAAAAATGCTTGCTGCACACAAACAGCTTTGCTGTATCAGTCCTGACAGGATCGCAGGGAAAAACATACAACAAACCCTGTGGATCATAGAAACAAACACATACGACCCTTCATGAACAGCTAAATACTGTGTGCTGTGGGTCCGTGTCTCACAGCTTGGCACTGGCAGGTCTGCCTTGCCTTCGGAAAGCACGCGCAGTCACGAATAATTAAGAAGCCGGCTCTTCTCATAGGATAAGAAACTCCGCGCTGAATAATAATGAGAAACCAACTTGTCATCTTTGCACTTGCAGTTTTGCGCTACGTCGCCGATTTTGATCCCGCCCCAAAAATCATTTAAAACCCAGAAGATGAAATTAGCTGACAAAAGCTCAAAAATATCCCTACAATTACAGCTAACAGGTGCTAACATTGTCTTAACTGATGCTCAACACACACAAATCTGTTAAAATCTCAAAAAAAGTACTCGAGGGTTTCGTGAACCTTTAAAGATCATCATAATGTATCCATGGCAGCAACACAGAATCATCGGGAGTGGAGCTGGAGCTCAGACAGCCATTTATTGGACATAAAATTAAACATAAAATGTCCAAGGGGGGAAAGTGTCCAAATAAATGTGTCCTTGTTGTAACAGGGAAGTCATGAAAGCAGCTAGTGTGATCACAAACGGTTTAGTACATGAGATTAGTATCGGCAACCTTTCCTTATGAATCATTTCCAACTCACTCCTCTGGTGAAAACTAAACACCTGAAAGGGTTAGAAACATCTGTTAAATTTATTCATTCATTCATTTTCCTTAGGCGTAGTCCCTTTATTCATCAGGGGTGGCCACCGCGGAATGAAATATCAACTATTCCACCCTAGTAGCAAAGAATTCTGGCCCAGATTTGGCATAAAGCTGGCACAGCAGGCATTCATCCGGCACTGGCATACAGCATGTGGGCCAAACATGGCCCGGGTTTGGCAGAGGTGGCACCGTTTTTAAGGTGGCACACAAGATTTGGGCCAGATGTAAAACGTAGTATTTGGCCCAGATTTAAAAATTTGATAAGTGGGCCATGTGAGTTTGGCCAGTCTTGACCCACATTTAAAATACACTAAAATCACTTTTGAATAAAGAAAAAAAATTCTACCTATCAGGTCACTTTGAGAAAAAGCGTGCCCATAGTGTGCCTAAAGCGCATCACTCCATGGGTTTATCAATTTCATTGCAATCGTGACACACCAACCTATCTGGCCCAGTCCAGGCCCAGTTATGAGTTATTAACTTGGCTGAGACTTGGCCCAGATATGGTCTGTGTTTGGCCCTTGTCTGGAAGCCAGATTTGGTCCAGTCATGTACCGTAATTCACTGCGGCATGTGGGCCAAGCAAAACCTGATTGTGTGGGCCAGAGCTGGGCCAGAGAAATTTTGCTATGTGGGTAGTATATGCTTTACACGGCGGATGCCCTTCCATCTGCAACCTAGCACTGGGAAACAGCCATACACTCATTTACACACACACTAAACACTACTAAGGCCAATTTAATTTATAAAAATTCACTTATAGCGCATATTTTTTCTAAGAAAAGTATAAGAATTATATTTTAGTTTGAGCCCATCCACTACTCAACTGTGCAAATGGATGATTTGTTTCGTTCAGTGGAAAGAAGGATTTAATATATGCTTCACTGTAATTGTTGTATCACAAACCTCTGTCTTATATTTGCAAATGTGTCATAATTATAAAGATTACATCTTGAGAATCAGATTTTTCCTTGATGCTGATGTGCTTTTCTCCGTCTCAATTGCGGCAAGTTCAGGTGAGGGAGAGTTTAAGCAACCCTGGCAGGAAAAGGTAAATTTAGATAAAGAAAATCTTAACATAACATAAGTTTTATCCTATCAGTGTCGTAATAAATGCCCTTAAATAACGAAGCCTTTGACAGCAAGCAGCAGTGTTTCATGAGATAAGAATGAGAATGGCGTGCGGTGGTGTCATTTTTTTTCTGTCAGACAATACGTTTTTTTTTTCCCACTGTAAAGTTATTTTATAAAGAATTTATTTCACATTTAATAATGATTGATGAGTACATATTACTAGCAGTGCAAAATTAATTTATCTTGTAAATTTGACTCAGGGGCCTCTGTAGCTGTATAGCGCATGTGTTGGGACTGTGGGGGAAACCGGAGCACCCAGAGGAAACCCATGCCAACACGAGGAGAATATGCAAACTCCACACAGAAATGCCAACTGACCCAGTTGGGGCTCAAACCAGCAACCTTCTTGCTTTGAAGTGACTTTGCTAACCACTGAGCCACATTCGCCTACTTATATTTATTCTCTTTTAATTTCCCATCCATCACCAATTTTCTGTTCTTATTCTATTGAGTAAATTTGTGTTTTTCAGACTAGTGGTGCTTCTAATATTGTTAATATTGAACAAATGCGTTAAGATTTGTCCTCCTTATTTTGAACATCAAATATTTTATTTTGATTTTCGGTTCCGTGTCGCTTATACCCGTGAACTTACATGGTAACTACATGTGTAAGTAGTATGTAATTACAGTGTATGCACACACTTGTACATAATATTTACCTGTGTATCCAGCCTAATCTCACAAGAAAACGTAAGTATTTTACGTTTTGGCAGTTTAGTGGCTAATTCGTACGAATTCGTACGAGTTCAGTCGTAAGAAATTGTACGATTTTAAAAAGGAGGCGTGGCACCTAACCCCACCCCTAAACCCAACCGTCATTGGGGGATGAGCAAATCGTACTAAAATGTACGAATTAGATCGTACGAATTCGTACGAATTAGCCACTAAATGAAAAAGTTACGAATTGCCGTGAGATTGTGTTGGTGTATCACTGGTTTAACTACACACATGTAAAACACACTGAATAAGATCAAATGTGTAACAGGACATTAATAACACAATCTATATATATATAGTCTGAATATATAAGGCATTTCTATATTTCTATATACACTTATACATTTTTGGCAGAAGTTTGCTGTTGTTCAATAGTTGCACAAAGGCTTGGGTTTTATATATTACGCAGTAATTTATGACCATTTTACACTTTATATTGATTGGATATATAAGTAAATACTGTGTAACAGTGTGTACATACACTGTAGTTACATACTACATACACATCTAGTTACCATGTAAGTTCACAGGTATAAGCGACACTTAATATAAAGTGGGACCTCCACATTTTGTTCACATTTGATATCGCACAGCCTTTTTTCTTTTTCTTCTCGAATTCCTTCAACAATCCTAACCAAAATGTATGTCTTTACTTAAACAATTGTGTACAAACCCTTTCCCATAAACCACTTAAAATTTTAAACAACATAAAACTAAACAGCCTTTGTTGAATTATCATATTCATTCATTCATTTTCTTTTCGGCTTAGTCCCTTTTTTAATCTGGGGTCGCCACAGTGGAATGAACCGCCAACTTATCCAGCATATGATTTTTTTTTTTATGCAGCGGATGCACTTCCAGCTGCAACCCATCACTGGGAAACAACCATAGACACTCATTCACACACATACACTACAGGCAATTTAGCCCACTTAATTTACCTGTTCCTCCTTCTCTAAACCCAACCGAAAGTGTTTTGAAAAGCACTGATTGACCAGCGCCCACCCACTTCCTTAAACCCACCCTACAGTGTTTTTTAAAAGCAATCTAGAAAAAGAAAACCCTCACACCATCCTCCTTTTACTTTACTACACAGCAAATGAAGAAGATTTTATTCTCTCTGTGTGAAGTATTTTCTGAGTGTAAAGCAGTTAATTTTCTCTTCTCAAAATATATGCAGCAAACATGCCAGTCTGTGTTAAAAATACAGTGATATGTCTGTGTAAGATGAGTACGCCTGGAGCAACACTAGGAGAAGGCTGAGTGACTGATTGTGTAGAATAACTGAATATGTAAAGCACTGATTATATATGTTAAATACTTGTATGAAGCTATATGTCAGAAGTTAGAATGAGTAACATGTTATCAAGTGATTATGCTATCATGACAATGTATGTAAACACTTAGTCCTTTTGCATAAGTTGCATCTATGGAGAGAGAACTTTGGTGTTTAAAACAGTTGCTGACATGACATAGACCTGTGACATCTCGCTGACCATAGCAAGCTGGCTGAGAGCCAAGAATAGCAGGACCACCTAGAGTAAAAATCTATCCTAAAATGGTTCAAAGTTCAAACAAGACACCTAGGGGTGTGTCAAATAACCTGTATAAAGATTGTCGGAAAACACAGAGACTTCAGGAGGAGAATGCTATGAGGTCTGCTCTGCTCTTTCTCGGCTTTATTATGGAGAATAAAGTCTATTTTCTGATATTCAAAACCTCCTGTCTGATAATTTCTAATTGATGAGAAGTCGAATCACGACACAAACTCCTCTCAGTAACATTTACTCAGTTCAGAGAGTTTTTGGTCCCTCTTTAAATAATGGGAAACGGGTTGGTAATAGGTAAAGCTGCTGTTTGTGGAGTTGCTTAATGATCCTATGCTGAGATTTTGAGAGATTCACTGTATTATATTTCAGCTGATTTCATCTAAGGCTTTTGTGTTTCTCTTCTGTGTTTCTGTTTATTAAAAGAAGGTGTTCATCATCAGTGCTCAATCACCTAAATAATTCTTTGATTGTCTCATTAACCTGAGTAACTTTAACTCAATTTAGAGAGGGACCAAATACTATCTAAACTGTGTCAACTTTACTCTGAGGATTTTGCTGTGTAGGTAGGATTTTACCATGTTCTCTTCGTGTTATTTACTTGTTTATTTAATTTTTTTTTGGCTTTTGTCTTTCCTGCTTTCTAAACCGTTCTTCATCAGACTCAAATGCTGTCACCGCTCCCTATCAAGTCTCCTGAGGTACGCAGCGAGCCACTGGGCAAACAGGGGAAAAGCCATGCATATGGAGGTAAGCGGTCAGCTGGTACAGAATAGGAACAGAGTCATACTGGCCCATAGCGAACCATATGTGCTTCTGGCTACATAATTTGCAATCTCCAGAAATGTAGTGTATATAGAGCAACATTTTCAGAATGAGCCTATGTTGAAAATATGCTGCATTTGTTTCAAAGTTAAGCTTAATACAACCTGATTTGTAATAGTTATAACCTTTTCTTGCACTTACTAAAAACTTTCAGCAATGGCGGAGTGAAATAAACTTATTTAATTGAATGTTACCCTTCAATGTGTAAGATATTACTGGATATTCAAGATATCAAGTGGAGAAAAAAGTAAGACGGTTCTTTATTTGATTTTATACAAAATAGGATTTTCATGTCACTAAAAAAAAAAAAAAATGCCCCATTTGCAGATTATTTAGCTTGTTTTAAGCAAAAATTCACTCAATTTTGGCAAATTAATTCTTGAAACAAGACCAGATTTTTTGCTTGTTGTGAAAAAGCTTCTTGATTTAAGTATTTTTAGATATTTGGATTAAAAACAACACAAAAAAAATCAAAGCATGAAAAGCATTTTTTTTTTGCAGTGAAGGTGTTTTTTTAGAGGTGAAGCATTTTATAAATAAAATAATAATTTAAAATGCACATATATTCTTGAAGTTCTTGAAGTTTTCACTTTTAAGACTTGGCCACAAAGCCTATTTAAAACTGCAAGCATACATTAAAGACCACAAAATCTTAGTATTTTCCCCCCATCTTTACATATTGTCCATTGTTATATATGGTCATTCTAAATATGTAGTGTAAATATAGCATTTGCCAACCATTCTTGTCTGCACCTGAGCACGGTTCTAAAAGCCGCAGACAGGGGGCGCCATTGTACCTTTAATTCACCCAGAAAGTGTTTGGTATTCTTCAGAAGTGCCTCCTACGGTCCAGATGCTGCTTTGAAGTTATAAATTGCAGTCGATGCAGTCTTTTCACTTGCCGGATAAACATGTTATGACTTTCTGAGGCTCTCCGTATAATATTCGCTGACAGATCCTTTACGCATCATATTTGAGCTAAGTGTGTTGGATTGTCCTACAGCTGTAAGGTTATTTTCTAGTTCATTCGAAAAGAACTTTGTATCTCAATGTTTTTCACTTTACAATAAGGTTGTTGTAGTTAATTTTGGTTAATGCATTAGTTAACACAAGTAAAAGGTATTACAATTATTGATAAACATGGATCAGAGTAGTTAAATTTTACTAAAATGAAGTGTATCAGAGCTTAATTTCCTCCAATTTCCCTGAGTTAATTTCCCCTAAAAGGAAGTATGTAGTTGTTTGTCTGAGTGCTAGTTTAGCAACATGCTAATGTCAAATGGTAACACTTGAGGTTAAAATGAGGTAACACTTGAGGTTAAAATGAGGTTGTATTATTTAATGTTGGTTGAGCATTAGTTTACTTGAGTAAAAAGTATTACAATTATTGATAAACAAAGTTCAGTGTAGTTAATTTCCCCAAAAAGAAATGTTTAAGTAATATTTAACAGATGTTAAATGTTAGCTCATACTAACTCATGCAACTAATATGTTGCATTAACTAATTAAACACATTTTTAGGGGCAGTTAACTACAATGAACTATGTTTATTAATTATTGTGGTGTTACTCATGCTAACTGATGCACTAACTAACTTTACAACCATACTTTAAAGTGTTACAGTTTGACATTAGCATGTTGGTAAAGTAACGCTCTGATAAGCCTGCTGGGAAAAAAAAAAAAAAAAACTGCTTAAACCAGCCTGGGCTGGTTGGCTGGTTTTAGCTGGTCAACCAAGCTGGTTTTAGAGGGGTTTTGGCCACTTCCAGGCTGGTTTCCAGCTATTTCCAGCCTGGTCTTAGCTGGTCAGGCTGGGAGATGACCAGCTAAATCCAGCTTGACCAGCTTAGCCAGGCAAGGAGCCCAGCCAAAACCAGCTTTGTTCAGCTTAAACCAGGCTGGTCAAGCTGGTTTCAGCTCATTTTGGGTGGTCATTTTCCAGCCTGACCAGCTAAGACCAGGCTGGAAATCAGCCTGGCCAAAACCCATCTAGGCTGGAAAGTGACTAGCTTAAACCATCTAAAACCAGCTTGACCAGGCTGGTTTAAGCTGGATATAGCTGGTTTTGGCTGGACTCCCAGCTTGGCTAGGCTGGTGAAGCTGGTTTTAGCTGGTCATGTCCCAGCCTGACCAGCTAAGACCAGGCTGGAAATGGCTGGAAACCAGCCTGGCCAAAACCCCTCTAGATTGGAAAGTGACCAGCTTAAACCATCTAAAACCATCTAAAACCAGCTTGACCAGCCTGGTTTAAGCTGGACATAGCTGGTTTTGGCCAGACTCCCAGCTTGGCTAGGCTGGTGAAGCTGGTTTTAGCTGGTCATCTCCCAGCCTGACCAGCTAAGACCAGGTTGGAAATGGCTGGAAACCAGCCTGGAAGTGGCCAAAACCCCTCTAAAACCAGCCTGGTTGACCAAAACCAGCCTAGCCTGGTTTAAGCTGGATTTTTCAGCAGGGTTTGTTTAGGGGAACTACACTGAATCCCCTAACCCCTAGAATCTAGTAAGGTTCAGGTGTGTTGGATCAGAGTTGGAGCTAAACTCTCCAGGACACCGGCCCTTCAGGACCGAGTTTGGACACCCCTGTTCTAAATGTATAAAAGCTGACAGGTCTCACTCAGCAGCGCTAAGACCAAAGAAAGTTGTGTTTTGATGGGACTTATGAGGTGAATGTCACATGAATCACAGTCAGTCAGATATTGAGAAAATACAGAGCTGATGGATCAGTTCAGAGGAGACGATATGAATCACAATAGAGGCACACAACACTTATCAGACAGGTTTGATGGATGACTTTTTTGCTTGCAGTGTAAAGGTTGGCAGACATTGGACAATTATCAGGAATTCTGTCAATACTTATAGCCAGGGTATAAACGATGAGGACACTGGGATTCATTGCATTCATTTATATCAATATAATTTGCATGGGATTGTATTTATTTCCATTTAAATGTAGACTAATGTAATTTTGTGGTACTTCAGGTTAAAGACCAGTAGAGTTTTTCATTGATCACTTTACCCCAAATGCAAATTTGTGTCCTTCTTATTAGGCTATTATATTTGCAGTAGGCAAATATATAGTTATAAGGTATAATAACAACATAGGCTCATTCTGAAAATGTAGGCCTGTATACATTTCTGTACATTGTGAATTATGTAGCCAGAAGTACGTATGGCTGCATTTCGTCTTTAAACGAACGATATGGGGCGATATGACGCTGTTCCTTTTTCGATCTTACCAGCTGACCGCTTACCTCTGTATGGACGACTTTTCCACTGTTACAAGTTTAATCAGTTGCTCGCCGCGTATGTCAACGAACTTGAGATGCCAAGCGAAGTTAATCGCGACAATGGGGTTCGAGTCCGGTGAAGAACTGTTACAGAAAGCAAAACAAAAACAAAAGCCAAAAAATAAAATAAACATGTAAGTAACAGGGTGAAAATGTGGTAAACCTTGGTAAAAATCAGGCTGCTGCGAGGGCTTTTATTTTTCTGGATTGCTTTTAAAAAAACGGTTGGGTTTAGGGAAAGAGGAGGGTGGGGGGATTGGTCAGTTAGTCGACAGCGGCCTCTGTTGGATTTATATTAGAGCAGAAGGCACAAAAGGCACTTGCGAAAAAAATTCGAGATCTCAAAAAGCGTACAGAAGGGCCTCTGGTGGATTCACAAAAACTGCAAAATACCTCCAGGGACGTATTTGGCGCTCTTCAGAACTGTATATAGCGGTAATCAGAATGAGCCTGGGTTAAGTGTGATAATGTACAATAGGTGCTAACTTATATCACAATATGTTTAAACTTTGTTTAAACATCAACACACAATGAGTAACTTTAGAAGGGATGTTCTGAAATACAATATATATTTAGTCACACTTTATTTTATTGTACAATTAAACATATTTAGGCTATTAACAAAACATCAATCAGACCCCCTAGTTTTTCACAGGTTTGTTTTGTGACTTTTCGTGATAAAAATGACTGATGTTGTGGTGGTAATTCCCAGAAATTTGCCGACAATTTTGCGATAAAAAAATTAAATATATAAAAATTATTTATATTTTGCGATATAAAATAGAATATAAAAATTATATATATATATATATATATATATATATATATTTAATTTTAATATTTAATTTTTTGCAAAATAGTCAGCAAATCTCTGGGAATTACCACCACAAAATCAGTCATTTATCACAAAAGAAAATCGTAATAAAACTTAAAATTATATATATATATATATATATATATATATATATATATATATATATATATATATATATATATATATATATATATACTGTATATATATATATATTTTAAGTTTTATTAGGTTTATTAGCTACCATATTAGGTAGCCTACTATGTTAGGTGTGCAATCTTACACGACAATGACACAAATCCTAAAAATAAAGCTTCTTTATTTTAGTCTCTTTTCAAGACAAAATCTAAAACGGTAGGGATTTATCCAAAAAAGTCCTTATAACTCTAATTTCTATGCACAAACTTACTTTTTCTCTCTCTAAGATTTCACTCACCGGAGAATCTGACATCATATACCTCACTCAGGACATATGTTAGAGCCTGCCCTACTGTAATAAACCTAAAATAGGGATTGCCATCAAACTTGTTGCAGGGAAGCAGTTTCTCTCATTAACTGCAGGAAAAGAGTTAAACGGAAACATTTAATTTACACAGATCATAATATCAGGCATACATGTAAAGCACAAATAATGTCCCTAAATTTGGTCATGTCCAGCGGCCGTCATCGCGCATTCTAACAAGGGAGCGATTTGTTTGTGAATGAATCTCCGTTATGAACGACTCGTTCACTTAAGTAATTAGCCGACAATAATACAAGTTTCTGTGTCGTCATATTTCTTTTTCATTGTTTGCTGATTTTATTCGACAAAACTAGCAAAAGCCTAGAATTTAGTGCAGGTTGGTGCTACTTTGCCTTATGGTGAATGCAGTAGGTGATGGTAATATCAACTTGTTGAGCACAAACGTTCATAACATACAAAAACATAATTCTGACCTATGAAACCTTCTACTTCTGTGCTTTGTTTTCTAAGTTTGCTCGTTACTACACCCGTAGGCAGCACTAAAGTCCAGCATCTTCACATTGACAAACTGTCTTGATGTTTGTTCTGGGAGCCCTGTACAAATGTGGCAGCGCCAGTGCGCATGCTCAGAGTTCGTATGCGGTATCTTGTGTACATATCTATGATCCTTGATCCAATCTCCATCATTGTAATCTGCTTGCTGTTCTGTCTGTTCCACTGCTCTGATTTGTTTGAACTGCGAAAAACTAGGTGGTCTGATAAATAAAGTTATAAATTTAATTAACTTAAACTTTATAACCTCCTAATTAGCTGCTTATTAATAGTTAGTGAGGTAGTAGTTTGGTTTAGGCAACCCAGGTTCATTCTAAAAATGTACCTTTATTTACATTTATGGAGACCAAGAAGCTACTTTTTTTTTTTGATTTCTTATTTGTATTCGTGAATCCACCAGAGGCTGCTGTGTATGCTTTTTGAGATCTCAAATTTTTCTAGCGAGTGCCATTCACACCTGGTGTTCTTGTGTAAACCCACTAGAGGCCGCTGTTGACTAACTTACTGACTGACTGACCAACCGATCGATCTCCCCAACCTCCCCTTTCTCTAATCCCAACCAATGGTGTTTTCAAAAGCAATCCAGAAAAAGAAAAGCCCCCTAATTTTTACCAGGTTTTCAGATTTTACCAAATTCTCATCCTGTTTGTCTTACCCGTTTTTGGAACCGCTCTTCACAAACTGGTAACAATGGGAGAGCCGCCCATACTGAGGTAAGCCTTTAGCTGGCAAGCGTGAAAAGGAAAGGCATCATATCGCCTCGTAGCGTTTGTTTTAAAAATGAAATGTTCAGAAATGTGTTAAGTAAATCTTCTTAAAATATTTATAAAATCTTCAAAAAAAATTTTTTATCAAGAAATATCAAGACCAAATGCACACATCTGAACGAATCCATCTGTTTAATTACTTTTGGAACACTTTATGTTCATTAAAGACAAAACTGTCTTTTTTTTTTATCAGAACGTCCAACAATGGTACATGATTTAACAAAAAAAAAAATGTGCGAATTTAAATTCTATCAATTGCACGATCCTAGTCATTAAATCATGTCTGAGAGTAAAAGAAAAAGTCCCCTGGTGGTTTCACGGGGCTCTACGCAACCTGAGTACTTTGCATATAGAGAGGACTGGGGCAGCGAGGCTCTATTCATACCCTTTGGTTTTTCACACATTATTATGTGAGCAAACCCTGTAAGCTCGGTCACAGTTGAAGAGCACTCCTCCTCTTAGCTGAGATTGTGCTAGACTGTGCATCTGACTAATTCCCACAATCTGTGCTCCGCTTTAAAACACCATTCATTAAAAGAGCACCTAATTACAGCAGTTGCATTATCTATAATTATTTTTCCCCAGCCAACTTCCCCGATAAATGTTCCTCGGCACAGCCAAATATGTAATTATATTTTTAGAACACCAGTAATTCACGTAATTAAAGCAGAGATTCTCCTACAGACGTCTATTTATAGCCTGTTGGAAATGCTTCACCTCAGGTTTTCAGCAAGAGACAATGATGCGGCAGCGTCATTGTATGCTAATTTGGATTTTAAAGCTACCTACTATTTTTAAGTCAGTCTCCTTAAGCTCACAGATGTCCTAGCAGAGTAAACACCAGTGAATATGAATATAAATGCAATCGGAAGTGAAATATGTCACGTTTATCAAGTCCTGGCAAACAAAAGGTTAAAATTAAGGTTAGCACATTACCCTGCTGAAAAATCCAGCTTAAACCAGCCCAGGATGGTTGGCTGGTTTAAGCTGGTCGACCAGACTGGTTTTAAGGGGCCACTTTCAGGCTGGTTTTTAGCCATTTCCAGCCTGGTCTTAGCTGGTCAGGCTGGAAAGTGACCAGCTAAAACCAGCTTGACCATCCTGGTTTAAGCTGGACATAGCTGGTTTTGGCTGGGCTCCCAGCCTGGCAAGGCTTGTCAAGCTGGTTTTAGCTGGTCATCTCCCAGCCTGTCCAGCTAACACCAGGCTGGAAACAGCTGGAAACCAGCCTGGAAGTGGCCAAATCTAAAACCAGCCTAGTTGACCAGCTAAAACCAACCAACCAGCCTAGGCTGGTTTAAGCAGGGTAGCTAATGCATTAGTTACAAATATCAAGCAAATGTGCTGTTCAATGTTAACTCATGCTAACTAGTGCATAAACTAACATTACAACCTAATATACAGCCTAATATATAGGCTCATAGCAAAGTAAACACCGGTGAATAGAAATGTAAATGCAGTCATGAAGTGAAATGTCACATTTCTATCATGTCCTGACAAACAAAAGGTTAAAATTAAGGTTAGCACATTAGTTATACATTAGTTAATATAAACAAATGATAAGCCAATGTTAGTAGCATATTAGATAATGTTGGAGTTGTGTACACTTTACAATAACTTTCCTAATTCTCTTAAATGCTTTATTTTTCATTTTTGTAAACTCTTACTTTGATTCATTATCAACAAAACATTTATTAAGAGAATTTGCAACCTTACTGCAAAGTGTACACTTCCATTAATGTGTTAGCCTACTAACATTTATGGATCTTATGTTATCTAAAATGCTAACTAATGTTTTAGGCTAATTAGCACATTAGTTAACATTAACAAATATCAAGCAATGATGTGTTGTTTAATGTCAACTCAAGCTTACTATAACTAACATTACAGTCTTACTTTAAAGTGGTACCGTATGACATTAGCGTGTTGCTAAACTAGCGCCTTAGCACAGCCAAATATGTAAGCTTATAGATGTCCTAGCAGAGTAAACACTGGTGAATATGAATGTAAATGCAATCAGAAAGTAAAATATACCACATTTTTTTATCAAGCCCTGGCTAACAAAAGAAGTCTTATTCAAATTAATGCAACAGAGTTTACTATTTTAGCTGATAACATTTTGAATACACTGTGAAATAATTATCTAGTTTTCCCTATTTTGAGATTGGTGTTTATTTATGCTTTTGAATTGCATTATAGGTCCTTAATCTTTCTTCCAACATTGTTAATTCTTAAAAAAAGTGTGATAAAGTAACTTTTATGAACATTTTTAATAGTTTAAAGGGATATATTGTCTGTGATGGTGTTGTATGTTACACTACAAAAACTTTGTAATAAGCTGCCAGTACATTTGCGGTTACAGACTTCTTCCTCTATATATTATTTATTATACATTATATTATTTCAAAGTACTAAAATGTCAATAAAAGTCATCTTGTTAAACTGTAGAGTTGGATTTTTTACATCAACATAGCAGAGATCAAGCTCCCATAATGCAATTCATAACTGTAAATAATGGAAAATACTTGTGAATAGTTAATAAGCAGATACTTTTTACAGCGTGCAGTGTGTCTTGTGTTAATATCATCTCTGGTTTAATAAAGAGTCGAGAGTCATTTCTGTTAGTTAATCTCAAAATCATATGGCAGCACAACAGCACCATGGAAACAAGGGTGGGTCAAAACGTGAAGGCTTTTTTTAAAACCCTGGTTGACGCAGTAGAGTGACATGTGAATGTGCATCAGGCCTCTAGATGGCAGAAGCACCACACTGATGCACCGCGTTCAAATGAAATCCTGAGGTTAATTACAAAGATCCCTCACGCAGGGAGCATGATTGCTTAAATATTCTTCAATAATAATAATAAAAAAGCCTGGGTATTAATAATCTGTTCTTTCACACGGTGTTGCTGCCATGCCAGATTGCATTTTTGAAATGTTACACATTGCTCACTTGTATATGCATATCATGTTTGCTTTAGATGCACTGCAGATGTTTCTAATTTCACATTTAACCCAGCTAACTATAAAGATGGTGATGGATATTTGATGATAATGTGATTAATACTGTTTATTGATCCTTAAAACTTAATGTAGTGATTTGAATAATCCCAAAAGAGCATTTAAAGCATAAAAGGTTATGACTTTAACACATTGCAAGTTTCAAATCAAGAGTATAACTCATGCACAATGACACTTTTTTGAGACATGAGGAAAGTATGAGTGAACTAATGAGAGGCTAATAAGGGATTTCTCTTTCAGACAAGATAAAGTATGTTATACTTAGAGGTCAGAGATGAGATTAGTTGGTGAAACCTTTTATCACTATGCAACAGCACTACAATAGAGTCGTTTTGCTGAGATTTAAGTAGCTAATATGGAATAACTCTGGTAACACCCCAGCAGGTAACATCATAAGATGTTAAAGGGCACCTATGGTGAAAAATCTTCTTTTCAAGCAGTTTGGACAGACGTGTGTAGGTATAGTGTATAAACCGTCACATTCGGCTGATATAAACACACCCAGTCCTTTTTTTTCAATTTAACAGCATAAAAACGGTGGACCAATTGGAGCATTGACATTGACTGCAACTTGACGTAGGAGTGCGATCCGCCCGCCCAACACAATATGGACAATATTGATTGACAGGTGGTCATCACCATATCCTCAGTTTGTTGTTTCAGTTCCGCCATTTTCAGCGTGAGTCAAAGCGATGTCACCAAAGTAACACCCATCAATATACAAATTAACTAATGTTGATCCAGGACCATCAATATATAAATTCACTAATGTTGATCCTGGACCATCAATAAATAAATTCTCTAATGTTGATCCTGGACCATCAATATACAAATTCACTAATGGTGATCCTGGACCATCAATATATAAATTCAGTAATGTTGATCCAGGACCATCAATATACAAATTCACTAATGTTGATCCTGGACCATCAATATATAAATTCAGTAATGTTGATCCTGGACCATCAATATATAAATTCACTAATGTTGATCCAGGACCATCAAGTAAATAAATTCACTAATGTTGATCCTGGACCATCAATATACAAATTCTCTAATGTTGATCCTGGACCATCAATATACAAATTCTCTAATGTTGATCCTGGACCATCAATATAAAAATTAACTAATGTTGATCAAGGACCATCAATATATAAATTCACTAATGTTGATCCTGGACCATCAATATACAAATTCACTAATGTTGATCCAGGACCATCAATATACAAATTCACTAATGTTGATCCTGGACCATCAATATATAAATTCACTAATGTTGATCCTGGACCATCAATATACAAATTCTCTAATGTTGATCCTGGACCATCAATATAAAAATTAACTAATGTTGATCAAGGACCATCAATATATAAATTCACTAATGTTGATCCAGGACCATCAAGTAAATAAATTCACTAATGTTGATCCTGGACCATCAATATATAAATTCACTAATGTTGATCCAGGACCATCAAGTAAATAAATTCACTAATGTTGATCCTGGACCATTAATATATAAATTCAGTAATGTTGATCCTGGACCATCAATATACAAATTCACTAATGGTGATCCTGGACCATCAATATATAAATTCAGTAATGTTGATCCAGGACCATCAATATACAAATTCACTAATGTTGATCCTGGACCATCAATATATAAATTCACTAATCTTGATCCAGGACCATCAATATATAAATTCACTAATGTTGATCCAGGACCATCAATATATAAATTCACTAATGTTGATCCAGGACCATCAATATATAAATTCACTAATGTTGATCCAGGACCATCAATAAATAAATTCACTAATGTTGATCCTGGACCATCAATATACAAATTCACTAATGTTGATCCTGGACCATCAATATACAAATTCTCTAATGTTGATCCTGGACCATCAATATATAAATTCACTAATGTTGATCCTGGACCATTAATATATAAATTCTCTAATGTAGATCCTGGACCATCAATAAATAAATTCACTAATGTTGATCCAGGACCATCAATATATAATTTCACTAATGTTGATCCAGGACCATCAATATATAAATTCACTAATGTTGATCCAGGACCATCAATAAATAAATTCACTAATGTTGATCCTGGACCATCAATATATAAATTCACTAATGTTGATCCAGGACCATCAATATATAAATTCACTAATGTTGATCCAGGACCATCAATATATAAATTCACTAATGTTGATCCTGGACCATCAATATATAAATTCACCAATGTTGATCCAGGACCATCAAGTAAATAAATTCACTAATGTTGATCCAGGACCATCAATATACAAGTTCACTAATGTTGATCCTGGAACATCAATAAATAAATTCACTAATGTTGATCCTGGACCATCAATATACAAATTCTCTAATGTTGATCCTGGACCATCAATATACAAATTCACTAATGTTGATCCTGGACCATCAATATGTAAATTCACTAATGTTGATCCAGGACCATCAAGTAAATAAATTCACTAATGTTGATCCAGGACCATCAATATAAAAATTCACTAATGTTGATCCTGGACCATCAATATACAAATTCACTAATGTTGATCCTGGACCATCAATAAATAAATTCACTAATGTTGATCCTGGACCATCAATATACAAATTCACTAATGTTGATCCAGGACCATCAATATATAAATTCACTAATGTTGATCCTGGACCATCAATAAATAAATTCACTAATGTTGATCCTGGACCATCAATATATAAATTCACTAATGTTGATCCTAGACCATCAATATATAAATTCACTAATGTTGATCCTAGACCATCAATATACAAATTCACTAATGTTGATCCTGGACCATCAAGATATAAATTCACTAATGTTGATCCTGGACCATCAACATATAAATTCACTAATGTTGATCCAGGACCATCAATATATAAATTCACTAATGTTGATCCAGGACCATCAATATATAAATTCACTAATGTTGATCCTGGACCATCAACATATAAATTCACTAATGTTGATCCAGGACCATCAATATATAAATTCACTAATGTTGATCCTGGACCATCAACATATAAATTCACTAATGTTGATCCAGGACCATCAATATATAAATTCACTAATGTTGATCCTGGACCATCAATATATAAATTCACTAATGTTGATCCTGGACCATCAACATATAAATTCACTAATGTTGATCCAGGACCATCAATATATAAATTCACTAATGTTGATCCTGGACCATCAATATATAAATTCTCTAATGTTGATCCTGGACCATCAATATACAAATTCACTAATGTTGATCCTGGACCATCAATATATAAATTCTCTAATGTTGATCCTGGACCATCAACATATAAATTCACTAATGTTGATCCAGGACCATCAAGTAAATAAATTCACTAATGTTGATCCTGGACCATTAATATATAAATTCAGTAATGTTGATCCTGGACCATCAATATACAAGTTCACTAATGTTGATCCTGGACCATCAATATACAAATTCTCTAATGTTGATCCTGGACCATCAATATATAAATTCTCTAATGTTGATCCTGGACCATCAACATATAAATTCACTAATGTTGATCCAGGACCATCAAGTAAATAAATTCACTAATGTTGATCCTGGACCATCAATAAATAAATTCACTAATGTTGATCCTGGACCATCAATATATAAATTCACTATTGTTGATCCTGGACCATCAATATATAAATTCACTAATGTTGATACAGGACCATCAATATAAAAATTCACTAATGTTGATCCAGGACCATCAATATATAAATTCACTAATGTTGATCCAGGACCATCAAGTAAATAAATTCACTAATGTTGATCCTGGACCATCAATATAAAAATTCACTAATGTTGATCCAGGACCATCAATAAATAAAATCACTAATGTTGATCCTGGACCATCAATAAATAAATTCACTAATGTTGATCCTGGACCATCAATATATAAATTCACTAATGTTGATCCAGGACCATCAATATAAAAATTAACTAATGTTGATCCTAGTCCATCAATATACAAATTCACTAATGTTGATCCTGGACCATCAATATATAAATTCACTAATGTTGATCCAGGACCATCAATATAAAAATTAACTAATGTTGATCCTAGTCCATCAATATACAAATTCACTAATGTTAATCCTGGACCATCAATATACAAATTCACTAATGTTGATCCTGGACCATCAATATATAAATTCACTAATGTTGATCCAGGACCATCAATATAAAAATTCACTAATGTTGATCCAGGACCATCAATATATAAATTCACTAATGTTGTCCCAGGACCATCAAGTAAATAAATTCACTAATGTTGATCCTGGACCATCAATATATAATTTCACTAATGTTGATCCAGGACCATCAATATACAAATTCACTAATGTTGATCCTGGACCATCAATATATAAATTCACTAATGTTGTCCCAGGACCATCAAGTAAATAAATTCACTAATGTTGATCCTGGACCATCAATATATAAATTCACTAATGTTGATCCTGGACCTTCAATATACAAATTCACTAATGTTGATCATGGACCATCAATATATAAATTCACTAATGTTGATCCTGGACCATCAATAAATAAATTCACTAATGTTGATCCAGGACCATCAATATACAAATTCACTAATGTTGATCCTGGACCATCAATATATAAATTCACTAATGTTGATCCAGGACCATCAATATATAAATTCACTAATGTTGATCCAGGACCATCAATATATAAATTCACTAATGTTGATCCAGGACCATCAATATATAAATTCACTAATGTTGATCCAGGACCATCAAGTAAATAAATTCACTAATGTTGATCCTGGACCATCAATAAATAAATTCACTAATGTTGATCCTGGACCATCAATATATAAATTCACTAATGTTGATCCAGGACCATCAATATACAAATTCACTAATGTTGATCCTGGACCATCAATATATAAATTCACTAATGTTGATCCAGGACCATCAATATATAAATTCACTAATGTTGATCCAGGACCATCAATATATAAAATCACTAATGTTGATCCAGGACCATCAAGTAAATAAATTCACTAATGTTGATCCTGGACCATCAATAAATAAATTCACTAATGTTGATCCTGGACCATCAATATATAAATTCACTATTGTTGATCCTGGACCATCAATATATAAATCCACTAATGTTGATACAGGACCATTAATATATAAATTCAGTAATGTTGATCCTGGACCATCAATATACAAACTCTCTAATGTTGATCCTGGACCATCAATAAATAAATTCACTAATGTTGATCCTGGACCATCAATATATAAATTCACTAATGTTGATCCAGGACCATCAAGTAAATAAATTCACTAATGTTGATCCTGGACCATCAATAAATAAATTCACTAATGTTGATCCTGGACCATCAATATATAAATTCACTATTGTTGATCCTGGACCATCAATATATAAATTCACTAATGTTGATACAGGACCATCAATATAAAAATTCACTAATGTTGATCCAGGACCATCAATATATAAATTCACTAATGTTGATCCAGGACCATCAAGTAAATAAATTCACTAATGTTGATCCTGGACCATCAATATAAAAATTCACTAATGTTGATCCAGGACCATCAATAAATAAAATCACTAATGTTGATCCTGGACCATCAATAAATAAATTCACTAATGTTGATCCTGGACCATCAATATATAAATTCACTAATGTTGATCCAGGAACATCAATATAAAAATTAACTAATGTTGATCCTAGTCCATCAATATACAAATTCACTAATGTTGATCCTGGACCATCAATATATAAATTCACTAATGTTGATCCTGGACCATCAATATATAAATTCACTAATGTTGTCCCAGGACCATCAAGTAAATAAATTCACTAATGTTGATCCTGGACCATCAATATATAATTTCACTAATGTTGATCCAGGACCATCAATATACAAATTCACTAATGTTGATCATGGACCATCAATATATAAATTCACTAATGTTGATCCTGGACCATCAATAAATAAATTCACTAATGTTGATCCAGGACCATCAATATACAAATTCACTAATGTTGATCCTGGACCATCAATATATAAATTCACTAATGTTGATCCAGGACCATCAATATATAAATTCACTAATGTTGATCCAGGACCATCAATATACAAATTCACTAATGTTGATCCTGGACCATCAATATATAAATTCACTAATGTTGATCCAGGACCATCAATATATAAATTCACTAATGTTGATCCAGGACCATCAATATATAAATTCACTAATGTTGATCCTGGACCATCAATAAATAAATTCACTAATGTTGATCCTGGACCATCAATATATAAATTCACTATTGTTGATCCTGGACCATCAATATATAAATCCACTAATGTTGATACAGGACCATCAATATAAAAATTCACTAATGTTGATCCAGGACCATCAATATATAAATTCACTAATGTTGATCCAGGACCATCAAGTAAATAAATTCACTAATGTTGATCCTGGACCATCAATATATAAATTCACTAATGTTGATCCTGGACCATCAATATATAAATTCACTAATGTTGATCCTGGACCATCAATATACAAATTCTCTAATGTTGATCCTGGACCATCAATATACAAATTCACTAATGTTGATCCTGGACCATCAATATATAAATTCACTAATGTTGATCCTAGACCATCAATATACAAATTCACTAATGTTGATCCTGGACCATCAATATATAAATTCACTAATGTTGATCCTGGACCATTAATATATAAATTCTCTAATGTTGATCCTGGACCATCAATAAATAAATTCACTAATGTTGATCCTGGACCATCAATATATAATTTCACTAATGTTGATCCAGGACCATCAATATACAAATTCACTAATGTTGATCCTGGACCATCAATAAATAAATTCACTAATGTTGATCCTGGACCATCAATATATAATTTCACTAATGTTGATCCAGGACCATCAATATACAAATTCACTAATGTTGATCCTGGACCATCAATATATAAATTCACTAATGTTGATCCAGGACCATCAATATATAAATTCACTAATGTTGATCCAGGACCATCAATATACAAATTCACTAATGTTGATCCTGGACCATCAATATATAAATTCACTAATGTTGATCCAGGACCATCAATATATAAATTCACTAATGTTGATCCTGGACCATTAATATATAAATTCAGTAATGTTGATCCTGGACCATCAATATACAAACTCTCTAATGTTGATCCTGGACCATCAATAAATAAATTCACTAATGTTGATCCTGGACCATCAATATATAAATTCACTAATGTTGATCCAGGACCATCAAGTAAATAAATTCACTAATGTTGATCCTGGACCATCAATAAATAAATTCACTAATGTTGATCCTGGACCATCAATATATAAATTCACTATTGTTGATCCTGGACCATCAATATATAAATTCACTAATGTTGATACAGGACCATCAATATAAAAATTCACTAATGTTGATCCAGGACCATCAATATATAAATTCACTAATGTTGATCCAGGACCATCAATAAATAAAATCACTAATGTTGATACAGGACCATCAATATAAAAATTCACTAATGTTGATCCAGGACCATCAATATATAAATTCACTAATGTTGATCCAGGACCATCAATAAATAAAATCACTAATGTTGATCCTGGACCATCAATAAATAAATTCACTAATGTTGATCCTGGACCATCAATATATAAATTCACTAATGTTGATCCAGGACCATCAATATAAAAATTAACTAATGTTGATCCTAGTCCATCAATATACAAATTCACTAATGTTGATCCTGGACCATCAATATATAAATTCACTAATGTTGATCCAGGACCATCAATATAAAAATTAACTAATGTTGATCCTAGTCCATCAATATACAAATTCACTAATGTTAATCCTGGACCATCAATATACAAATTCACTAATGTTGATCCTGGACCATCAATATATAAATTCACTAATGTTGATCCAGGACCATCAATATAAAAATTCACTAATGTTGATCCAGGACCATCAATATATAAATTCACTAATGTTGTCCCAGGACCATCAAGTAAATAAATTCACTAATGTTGATCCTGGACCATCAATATAGAATTTCACTAATGTTGATCCAGGACCATCAATATACAAATTCACTAATGTTGATCCTGGACCATCAATATATAAATTCACTAATGTTGTCCCAGGACCATCAAGTAAATAAATTCACTAATGTTGATCCTGGACCATCAATATAAAAATTCACTAATGTTGATCCAGGACCATCAATAAATAAAATCACTAATGTTGATCCTGGACCATCAATAAATAAATTCACTAATGTTGATCCTGGACCATCAATATATAAATTCACTAATGTTGATCCAGGAACATCAATATAAAAATTAACTAATGTTGATCCTAGTCCATCAATATACAAATTCACTAATGTTGATCCTGGACCATCAATATATAAATTCACTAATGTTGATCCAGGACCATCAATATAAAAATTCACTAATGTTGATCCAGGACCATCAATATATAAATTCACTAATGTTGTCCCAGGACCATCAAGTAAATAAATTCACTAATGTTGATCCTGGACCATCAATATATAATTTCACTAATGTTGATCCAGGACCATCAATATACAAATTCACTAATGTTGATCATGGACCATCAATATATAAATTCACTAATGTTGATCCTGGACCATCAATAAATAAATTCACTAATGTTGATCCAGGACCAACAATATACAAATTCACTAATGTTGATCCTGGACCATCAATATATAAATTCACTAATGTTGATCCAGGACCATCAATATATAAATTCACTAATGTTGATCCAGGACCATCAATATATAAATTCACTAATGTTGATCCTGGACCATTAATATATAAATTCAGTAATGTTGATCCTGGACCATCAATATACAAACTCTCTAATGTTGATCCTGGACCATCAATATATAAATTCACTAATGTTGATCCAAGACCATCAATATATAAAATCACTAATGTTGATCCAGGACCATCAAGTAAATAAATTCACTAATGTTGATCCTGGACCATCAATAAATAAATTCACTAATGTTGATCCTGGACCATCAATATATAAATTCACTATTGTTGATCCTGGACCATCAATATATAAATCCACTAATGTTGATACAGGACCATCAATATAAAAATTCACTAATGTTGATCCAGGACCATCAATATATAAATTCACTAATGTTGATCCAGGACCATCAATAAATAAATTCACTAATGTTGATCCTGGACCATCAATTTACAAATTCACTAATGTTGATCCTGGACCATCAATAAATAAATTCACTAATATTGATCCTGGACCATCAATATATAAATTCACTAATGTTGATCCTGGACCATCAATATACAAATTCTCTAATGTTGATCCTGGACCATCAATATACAAATTCACTAATGTTGATCCTGGACCATCAATATATAAATTCACTAATGTTGATCCTAGACCATCAATATACAAATTCACTAATGTTGATCCTGGACCATCAATATATAAATTCACTAATGTTGATCCTGGACCATTAATATATAAATTCTCTAATGTTGATCCTGGACCATCAATAAATAAATTCACTAATGTTGATCCTGGACCATCAATATATAATTTCACTAATGTTGATCCAGGACCATCAATATACAAATTCACTAATGTTGATCCTGGACCATCAATAAATAAATTCACTAATGTTGATCCTGGACCATCAATATATAATTTCACTAATGTTGATCCAGGACCATCAATATACAAATTCACTAATGTTGATCCTGGACCATCAATATATAAATTCACTAATGTTGATCCAGGACCATCAATATATAAATTCACTAATGTTGATCCAGGACCATCAATATACAAATTCACTAATGTTGATCCTGGACCATCAATATATAAATTCACTAATGTTGATCCAGGACCATCAATATATAAATTCACTAATGTTGATCCTGGACCATTAATTTATAAATTCAGTAATGTTGATCCTGGACCATCAATATACAAACTCTCTAATGTTGATCCTGGACCATCAATAAATAAATTCACTAATGTTGATCCTGGACCATCAATATATAAATTCACTAATGTTGATCCAGGACCATCAAGTAAATAAATTCACTAATGTTGATCCTGGACCATCAATAAATAAATTCACTAATGTTGATCCTGGACCATCAATATATAAATTCACTATTGTTGATCCTGGACCATCAATATATAAATTCACTAATGTTGATACAGGACCATCAATATAAAAATTCACTAATGTTGATCCAGGACCATCAATATATAAATTCACTAATGTTGATCCAGGACCATCAAGTAAATAAATTCACTAATGTTGATCCAGGACCATCAATAAATAAAATCACTAATGTTGATCCTGGACCATCAATAAATAAATTCACTAATGTTGATCCTGGACCATCAATATAAAAATTAACTAATGTTGATCCTAGTCCATCAATATACAAATTCACTAATGTTGATCATGGACCATCAATATATAAATTCACTAATGTTGATCCAGGACCATCAATATAAAAATTAACTAATGTTGATCCTAGTCCATCAATATACAAATTCACTAATGTTAATCCTGGACCATCAATATACAAATTCACTAATGTTGATCCTGGACCATCAATATATAAATTCACTAATGTTGATCCAGGACCATCAATATAAAAATTCACTAATGTTGATCCAGGACCATCAATATATAAATTCACTAATGTTGTCCCAGGACCATCAAGTAAATAAATTCACTAATGTTGATCCTGGACCATCAATATATAATTTCACTAATGTTGATCCAGGACCATCAATATACAAATTCACTAATGTTGATCCTGGACCATCAATATATAAATTCACTAATGTTGTCCCAGGACCATCAAGTAAATAAATTCACTAATGTTGATCCTGGACCTTCAATATACAAATTCACTAATGTTGATCATGGACCATCAATATATAAATTCACTAATGTTGATCCTGGACCATCAATAAATAAATTCACTAATGTTGATCCAGGACCATCAATATACAAATTCACTAATGTTGATCCTGGACCATCAATATATAAATTCACTAATGTTGATCCAGGACCATCAATATATAAATTCACTAATGTTGATCCAGGACCATCAATATATAAATTCACTAATGTTGATCCTGGACCATTAATATATAAATTCAGTAATGTTGATCCTGGACCATCAATATACAAACTCTCTAATGTTGATCCTGGACCATCAATATATAAATTCACTAATGTTGATCCAGGACCATCAATATATAAAATCACTAATGTTGATCCAGGACCATCAAGTAAATAAATTCACTAATGTTGATCCTGGACCATCAATAAATAAATTCACTAATGTTGATCCTGGACCATCAATATATAAATTCACTATTGTTGATCCTGGACCATCAATATATAAATCCACTAATGTTGATACAGGACCATCAATATAAAAATTCACTAATGTTGATCCAGGACCATCAATATATAAATTCACTAATGTTGATCCAGGACCATCAAGTAAATAAATTCACTAATGTTGATCCTGGACCATCAATATATAAATTCACTAATGTTGATCCAGGACCATCAATAAATAAAATCACTAATGTTGATCCTGGACCATTAATATATAAATTCAGTAATGTTGATCCTGGACCATCAATATACAAATTCTCTAATGTTGATCCTGGACCATCAATATACAAATTCACTAATGTTGATCCTGGACCATCAATATATAAATTCACTAATGTTGATCCTGGACCATCAATATATAAATTCACTAATGTTGATCCTGGACCATTAGTATATAAATTCAGTAATGTTGATCCTGGACCATCAATATATAAATTCAGTAATGTTGATCCTGGACCATCAATATACAAATTCACTAATGTTGATCCTGGACCATCAATATATAAATTCACTAATGTTGATCCAGGACCATCAATATAAAAATTCACTAATGTTGATCCAGGACCATCAATATATAAATTCACTAATGTTGTCCCAGTACCATCATGTAAATAAATTCACTAATGTTGATCCAGGACCATCAATATATAAAATCACTAATGTTGATCCAGGACCATAAAGTAAATAAATTCACTAATGTTGATCCTGGACCATCAATAAATAAATTCACTAATGTTGATCCTGGACCATCAATATATAAATCCACTAATGTTGATACAGGACCATCAATAAATAAATTCACTAATGTTGATCCTGGACCATCAATATACAAATTCACTAATGTTGATCCAGGACCATCAAGTAAATAAATTCACTAATGTTGATCCAGGACCATCAATATATAAATTCACTAATGTTGATCCTGGACCATCAATAAATAAATTCACTAATGTTGATCCTGGACCATCAATATACAAATTCACTAATGTTGATCCTGGACCATCAATATATAAATTCACTAATGTTGATCCAGGACCATCAATATAAAAATTCACTAATGTTGATCCAGGACCATCAATATATAAATTCACTAATGTTGATCCAGGACCATCAATAAATAAATTCACTAATGTTGATCCTGGACCATCAATATACAAATTCACTAATGTTGATCCAGGACCATCAATATAAAAATTCACTAATGTTGATCCAGGACCATCAATATATAAATTCACTAATGTTGATCCTGGACCATCAATAAATAAATTCACTAATGTTGATCCTGGACCATCAATATACAAATTCACTAATGTTGATCCAGGACCATCAAGTAAATAAATTCACTAATGTTGATCCAGGACCATCAATATACAAATTCACTAATGTTGATCCTGGACCATCAATATACAAATTCACTAATGTTGATCCTGGACCATCAATATATAAATTCACTAATGTTGATCCTGGACCATCAATATACAAATTCACTAATGTTGATCCTGGACCATCAATAAATAAATTCACTAATGTTGATCCTGGACCATCAATATACAAATTCACTAATGTTGATCCTGGACCATCAATATATAAATTCACTAATGTTGATCCTGGACCATCAATATACAAATTCACTAATGTTGATCCTAGACCATCAATATACAAATTCACTAATGTTGATCCTGGACCATCAATATATAAATTCACTAATGTTGATCCTGGACCATTAATATATAAATTTTCTAATGTTGATCCTGGACCATCAATAAATAAATTCACTAATGTTGATCCTGGACCATCAATATATAATTTCACTAATGTTGATCCTGGACCATCAATATACAAATTCACTAATGTTGATCCTGGACCATCAATATATAAATTCACTAATGTTGATCCAGGACCATCAAGTAAATACATTCACTAATGTTGATCCTGGACCAATAATATATAAGTTCAGTAATGTTGATCCTGGACCATCAATATGTAAATTCACTAATGTTGATCCTGGACCATCAATATATAAATTCATTAATGTTGATCCTGGACCATCAATATATAAATTCACTAATGTTGATCCTGGACCATCAAGTAAATAAATTCACTAATGTTGATCCTGGACCATCAATAAATAAATTCACTAATGTTGATCCTGGGCCATCAATATATAAATTCACTAATGTTGATACAGGACCATCAATATAAAAATTCACTAATGTTGATCCAGGACCATCAATATATAAATTCACTAATGTTGATCCTGGACCATCAATATACAAATTCACTAATGTTGATCCTGGACCATCAATATACAAATTCACTAATGTTGATCCTGGACCATCAATATATAAATTCACTAATGTTGATCCTGGACCATCAATATACAAATTCACTAATGTTGATCCTAGACCATCAATATACAAATTCACTAATGTTGATCCTGGACCATCAATATACAAATTCTCTAATGTTGATCCTGGACCATCAATATGTAAATTCACTAATGTTGATCCAGGACCATCAAGTAAATAAATTCACTAATGTTGATCCAGGACCATCAATATAAAAATTCACTAATGTTGATCCTGGACCATCAATATACAAATTCACTAATGTTGATCCTGGACCATCAATAAATAAATTCACTAATGTTGATCCTGGACCATCAATATAAAAATTCACTAATGTTGATCCAGGACCATCAATATACAAATTCACTAATGTTGATCCTGGACCATCAATAAATAAATTCACTAATGTTGATCCTGGACCATCAATATATAAATTCACTAATGTTGATCCTGGACCATCAATATACAAATTCATTAATGTTGATCCTGGACCATCAATATATAAATTCACTAATGTTGATCCTGGACCATCAATATACAAATTCTCTAATGTTGATCCTGGACCATCAATATACAAATTCACTAATGTTGATCCTGGACCATCAATATATAAATTCACTAATGTTGATCCTGGACCATCAATATACAAATTCACTAATGTTGATCCTGGACCATCAATATATAAATTCACTAATGTTGATCCTGGACCATTAATATATAAATTCACTAATGTTGATCCTGGACCATCAATATATAAATTCACTAATGTTGATCCTGGACCATTAATATACAAATTCACTAATGTTGATCCAGGACCATCAATATATAAATGCACTAATGTTGATCCAGGACCATCAATATAAAAATTCACTAATGTTGATCCTGGCCCATCAATATAAAAATTCACTAATGTTGATCCTGGACCATCAATATACAAATTCACTAATGTTGATCCTGGACCATCAATATATAAATTCAGTAATGTTGATCCTAGACCATCAATATAAAAATTCACTAATGTTGATCCAGGACCATTAATATAAAAATTCACTAATGTTGATCCTGGACCATCAATATACAAATTCACTAATGTTGATCCTGGACCATCAATATATAAATTCACTAATGTTGATCCAGGACCATCAATATAAAAATTCACTAATGTTGATCCTGGACCATCAATATATAAATTCACTAATGTTGATCCTGGACCATCAATAAATTCACTAATGTTGATCCAGGACCATTAATATAAAAATTCACTAATGTTGATCCTGGACCATCAATATACAAATTCTCTAATATTGATCCTGGACCATCAATATATAAATTCACTAATGTTGATCCAGGACCATCAATATATAAATTCACTAATGTTGATCCTGGACCATCAACATACAAATTCACTAATGTTGATCCTGGACCATCAAGTAAATAAATTCACTAATTTTGATCCTGGACCATCAATATACAAATTCACTAATGTTGATCCTGGACCATCAATATACAAATTCACTAATGTTGATCCTGGACCATCAATATAAAAATTCACTAATGTTGATCCTGCACCATCAATATAAAAATTCACTATTGTTGATCCTGGACCATCAACATTTAAACTCACTAATGTTTATCCTGGACCATCAACATTTAAATTCACTAATGTTGATCCAGGACCATCAACATTTAAACTCACTAATGTTGATCCTGGACCATCAAGTAAATAAATTCTCTAATGTTGATCCTGGACCATCAATATATAAATTCACTAATGTTGATCCAGGACCATCAAAAAACAAATTCACTAATGTTGATCCTGGACCATCAATACATAAAATCACTATTGTTGATCCTGGACCATCAATATATAAATTCACTAATGTTGATCCTGGACCATCAAGTAATTAAATTCACTAATGTTGATCCTGGACCATCAACATATAAATTCACTAATGTTGATTCTGGACCATCAATATATAAATTCATTAATGTTGATCCTGGACCATCAATAAATAAATTCACTAATGTTGATCCTGGACCATCAATATACAAATTCACTAATGTTGATCCAGGACCATCAAGTAAATAAATTCACTAATGTTGATCCTGGACCATCAATATAAAAATTCACTAATGTTGATCCAGGACCATCAATATATAAATTCACTAATGTTGATCCAGGACCATCAATATACAAATTCACTAATGTTGATCCAGGACCATCAAGTAAATAAATTCACTAATGTTGATCCTGGACAATCAATATATAAATTCACTAATGTTGATCCTGGACCATAAATATACAAATTCTTTAATGTTGATCCAGGACCATTAACTTATAAATTCACTAATGTTGATCCTGGACCATCAATATATAAATTCACTAATGTTGATCCAGGACCATCAAGTAAATAAATTCACTAATGTTGATCCTGGACAATCAATATATAAATTCACTAATGTTGATCCAGGACCATCAAGTAAATAAATTCACTAATGTTGATCCTGGACAATCAATATATAAATTCACTAATGTTGATCCTGGACCATAAATATACAAATTCTTTAATGTTGATCCAGGACCATTAACTTATAAATTCACTAATGTTGATCCTGGACCATCAATATATAAATTCACTAATGTTGATCCTGGACAATCAATATATAAATTCACTAATGTTGATCCAGGACCATCAAGTAAATAAATTCACTAATGTTGATCCTGGACCATCAAAAAACAAATTCACTAATGTTGATCCTGGACCATCAATATATAAATTCACTAATATTGATCCAGGACCATCACTATAAAAATTCACTAATGTTGATCCAGGACCATCAATATATAAATTCACTAATGTTAATCCTGGACCATCATTATATAAATTCACTAATGTTGATCCTGGACCATCAATATATAAATTCACTAATGTTGATCCAGGACCATCAATAAATAAATTCACTAATGTTGATCCTGGACCATCAATATACAAATTCTCTAATGTTGATCCTGGACCATCAATAAATAAATTCACTAATGTTGATCCTGGACCATCAATAAATAAATTCACTAATGTTGATCCTGGACCATCAATATACAAATTCTCTAATGTTGATCCTGGACCATCAATATATAAATTCACTAATGTTGATCCTGGACCATCAATATATAAATTCTCTAATGTTGATCCTGGACCATCAAAAAACAAATTCACTAATGTTGATCCTGGACCATCAATATATAAATTCACTAATGTTGATCCTGGACCATAAATATACAAATTCTTTAATGTTGATCCTGGACCATCAATATATAAATTCACTAAAGTTGATCCTGGACCATCAATATATAAATTCTCTAATGTTGATCCTGGACCATCAAAAAACAAATTCACTAATGTTGATCCTGGACCATCAATATATAAATTCACTAATGTTGATCCTGGACCATAAATATACAAATTCTTTAATGTTGATCCTGGACCATCAATATATAAATTCACTAAAGTTGATCCTGGACCATCAATATATAAATTCTCTAATGTTGATCCTGGACCATCAATACATAAATTCACTATTGTTGATCCTGGACCATCAATATATAAATTCACTAATGTTGATCCTGGACCATCAATATACAAATTCTTTAATGTTGATCCTGGACCATCAATATATAAATTCACTAATGTTGATCCTGGACCATAAATATACAGATTCTTTAATGTTGATCCTGGACCATCAATATATAAATTCACTAATGTTGATCCTGGACCATCAATATAAAAATTTACTAATGTTGATCCTGGACCATCAATAAACAAATTCACTAATGTTGATCCTGGACCATCAATATAAAAATTCACTAATGTTGATCGTGGACCATCAATATAAAAATTCACTAATGTTGATCCTGGACCATCAATAAACAAATTCACTAATGTTGATCCTGGACCATCAATAAACAAATTCACTAATGTTGATCCTGGACCATCAATATACAAATTCACTAATGTTGATCCTGGACCATCAATATACAAATTCACTAATGTTGATCCTGGACCATCAATAAACAAATTCACTAATGTTGATCCTGGACCATCAATATATAAATTCACTAATGTTGATTCTGGAACATCAATATACAAATTCACTAATGTTGATCCTGAACCATCAATATTAGGGATGTAACGGTATCAGAATTTCACGGTACGGTAATACCTCGGTATGAATGTCACGGTACGGTATTTATTGAATCATTTACAGGAAAAAAAACTCATGAAAATACTCCAAAAAAGTGCCAAAAGTGTCAATGACATACAAATTAGCCATCTTTCTGTAAGCTTTGAAACAGGAACTTCAATTTTAATAACAAAAAATTATTAAACCATGTAAAAAAATAAAGTTTCAAATTAGTATTGTTGAAAACTCATCACATTCAACATTTAATCACTCAGCCCATCTACCCAGATGAGAGCTCTGCTAGTCGGACTTCTCATCAAGCATCTCCCGCTGGATCTAATCTCACTATATTTATTAAACGGGATATTTCATTTATCTTGTTGTCTTTATCTAACGACATATTCCCTGACTTTGGGCATTGGAATCTATTACTTGTTCTCAGGTAACGTGTTTTGGCTGAGCGCAAAGATAAGTTAATGATTAATGTAACCACGTACATTCTGTATATTGACTGATCGCTTGCCTTTATTTCCTATAATGTATAAACTTATTGTATGTTATACTTTTAAAATGGCCATTATCGATTCTTAAAACTGATACTCAGCAAAAGAGAGGCTGTGTTTCGTATTTTCACTGAAATTGAAAGGAGGCAGTTGTTATCGGCTCCGTCTTGTTATAAATATCCACACAGTGAAGATGATCTTATGCAGCACGACGCCTCAACATGTCTGCTGTCTAAGTTGCTAATATTAAAATGAAAATAGGCAGTTCCTTAAATCATGTTTACATTTTATTGTTGAGAAAGTGAAACAACGAAGCCAGGGTGATGTGAATGAAGTTATAAAGTACATTGTTCCCTTTGAAGATTTACGTGTGTCCTCGGTATAATCTGCTTTTCCATATCAAACTGAGAAGAAGAGACTGCAGCCTTGATCAAACTTGCGAAGTCTGAACTTACACGGAGATAATGCAGGACTGAACTGTGCGTGTAAAGCAGGTCGCACACCAGAAGCGACGCTCGGCGGCGCGCCGCGCAGCGCCACGTATTTTAGAATTCTAATCATAGGTTTCTATCAGGATACACACACCGGCGCCGCAAGTCGGCGGCTGTCGGCGGCGCCCGGCGACGGCTCAGGACGCAGTTCATTTTTCAGCAGCGCCACAGAGCGCCATCTGATTAGTTTCATGTTAAATATCATTCGAATGTGCGCGTCTGGTGTGCGATACTTTAATCTGTCATGTACGCGCCGTGTCGCGGCACTTCTGGCGCTTCTCTTTTCATCCCCGCTTCTAGCAGCACACTCCATTTCCGCATTACTGGATCTGTAGCGACAACAGACCGCAAGGGATGATGGTCAAGCATGGGCTGATGGCAATTGTAGTTTCAGCTACCTCCCGTTCGCTTCATTCGCATGAGCAAATTTTCTCAGAAGACCTATAGTTTTACCGAGTCATGCGACTTCGGTAATATCGAAAAAAATTAATATTGCGGTATGACGGTATTTACAATACCGTTACATCCCTAATCAATATATACATTTACTAATGTTGATCCTGGACCATCAATATATAAATTCTCTAATGTTGATCCTGGACCATCAATTGACAAATTCACTAACGTTGATCCTGGACCATCAAGTATCTAAATTCACTAATGTTGATCCTGGACCATCAATTTACAAATTCACTAATGTCGTTCATAGTCCATCAATATACAAATTCATTAAGGTTGATCATGGACCATAAAGTAATTAATTTCACTATTGATAATCCTGGACCATCAATCTATAAATTTACTTATGTTGATCCTGGACCATCATTTTACAAATTCACTAATGTTGATCCTGGACCATCAAATAATTACATTCACTATAGCTGATCCTGGACCATCATCATATAAACTTACTAATGAATATACAAAATCACTAATGTTGATCCCAGACCATCAAATAATTAAATTAACTAATGTTGATCCTGGACCATCAAGTAAATAATTTCACTAATGTTGATCCTGGACCATCAAGTAAATAATTTCACTAATGTTGATCCTGGACCATCAAGTAAATAATTTCACTAATGTTGATCCTGAACCATCAATATATAAACTCATATTGGTTACATCCACATAACATCAAGCTGTAACATCATTAGACGTTGATATTTGGTTGACTTCCGTTTGAACATTGACGTTGGCCTGATGTTGGGCTCTGATGTCACCCAATTATTGCTTCATGTTGTCCCAACACAAATTGAGTAAGTTAAGTTTTTACAAACTAAAGTGGATTGAACATAAAACAATAAAGTTATCCCAAAAAAACCCTTAAGAATGCTGGTTTCAACTCGTGTAACAAATAAGTACAGCAGCACAAGATATCACAGCGTTATTAAAGTTTTAATATGATACTAAGTAACTTGGCTTTCGCACGTGCAAAACTTCTTTATTTGGAAACGTTGCCTTTCTTATTACAGCATCTAGATGGAAAATTCAGGCAAAAGTTAACAAGGGGTCTTCAAGCCTCGGCTTAGAAAATGTTACGTGATGAGCATGTGGGAGTTTTGATGCCTTATCGCTGATCTTCAGGAGAGATCTCCCACACATGTGCCACCTATCTCCGCGGTTCATCCTGTTTGGAGTAAAATATACACTATTATCACGGCTCTCCAGTATGCCTAGACACGCCGCACTCAGACGCTATCCACTGTGGCACGATATGAGAATAACAAACCTACTGGGGAGCTTTCGGTCTAGTGAGCACAAGCTAAAATTATATTTGGCATATACCCCTACCAAGACGTCTTCAGAGGCATCTTCACCTGCTCTAAAATCCACACACCGAACAAGTCTCGATGGGTACCTTTCTCCTCTGAGATGTTAGGGATGTCAAACATCTAATTATTTCCAAATATATATTTTTTAATTTACACTCTTTTCTGAAGCACCTTACACTGTACTAGAACAAACGAGTATATCAGGTCTACATCCCCTAGGAATTAAACCTATGACCTTGGCATTGGTGTTCATGCTTTACTCTGAGCTACAAAAAGCCGAACGCAGTGACGGACAGGAACAGTATTTTTGCCAGGAAAAGATATTACCTCTAAGCATGAGATGATAACTGTAATCAAGGTATACAGCAGCTTGGAAAAGATTTTCTGTCATATATATATATATATATATATATATATATATATATATACACAGATTATATATATACACATTATATATATATATATATATATATATATATATATATATATATATATATATATATATATATATATATATATATATATACACACACATATATATATATATATTTATATATATATATATATATATATATATATATATATATATAGATAGAAATATATATATATATATATATATATATATATATATATATATATATAGAAATATATATATATATATATATATATATATATATATATATAAATATATATATAGAGAGAAATATATATAGATAGAAATATATATAGATAGAAATATATATAGATAGAAATATATAGATATATATATATCCTATTTATATATATATTTTTTTTCTATTTATATATTTATATATATATATATATATTTATATATATATATATATATATATATATATATATATATATATATATATATATATATATAGATAGAAATATATATAGATAGAAATATATATAGATAGAAATATATATATATATATATATATATATATATATATATATATAAATATATATAAATATATATATATATATATATATATATATATATATATATATATATATATATATATATATATATATATATTTCTATCTATATATATTTCTATCTATATATATATATATAATATCGGTAAGCGTAAAGAGAGCGGGTAAAGCTGTGGTCACACTGGGCTTTTCCTCCCATAGACTTCCTTTCATACGCACGCGAGTGCGTCAGAACGGAAACGCGGAGTAATGCGTTAAATTTCGCAGGTTGCTGTGGTGCAAAGTTCAAGCTAGGTGAACTCTGACCTGCGAAATCACATCACTTGACTGCGTGAGACCAACCAAAAATCAAAACATGACCTTTCTGGACAGAAATTTAAAACAGAGCAATCGCTCGCATTTTTAATGCCTAATAATCTTGTTTATTCCTGCCACTTTTCGCTGCGCAGCACAACAGAATATCGCATTATCAAACTCTAATGTGACCGTAGCTTCAGGCTTTGGTTAGGTGGAAGGATGCTGAGTGGGATATATGGCGGGACTAGACAATCGGTAGACGAAGAGAGTGGTGCAATCAGTAAGTGAATCAGGGTGGTGGGTGTGGGAGTATAAATGGGATTGGGCGATCAGTTAGTGAAGAGTGGGGAGAGGGTGCGATCAGTAAGTGAAGAGCGGGGAGGGGGGATGGATGATGGATGGGATTGGATGATTGGTAGTTGAAGGTTGGGGAGGGAGATGCGATCAGTAAGTAAGGAATGGAGAGGGGTTGTGGATGGGATTGGACGATCAGTAATTGAATGCGATCAAAAAGTGAAGAGCAGGGTGGGAGGAAAGATAGATGGGATTGGATGATTGGTAAGCAAAGAGAAAGTTGTAGGGGAGGGAAGATAGATGGGATTGGGTAATTGGTAAGTGAAAAGTGGGGATGGGGTGCGATCAGTAAAGCTGCGATCACACTGGGCTTTTCCTCCCAATGACTTCCATTCACACGCACGCGAATGAGTCAGATCGGAAAAGCAAGGTCATGGTTTTGCAGGTTGCTGCGGTGCAAAGTTCAAGCTTGGTGAACTCTGACCTGCGAAATCGCATCACTTGACTGTGAGAGAACAATCGAGGATCAAAACATGACATTGTGTTTTGAATTTACGAATTGGAATTGTGTATTTTTGAATTGTGTTTGAAATTTTTAAATCAGGATATCTTCTGTCCAATCCATATCAGTTTTCAAACAAAAACAAAAAAACGAAAATGAAATGAAATGAACAAAAAGGACGTTTTTCTGTTTGCTCAAAGAAACGAAAAAAAAAATTTTGGTTTGATTTTTGTTTTTTTTATTTAAGGTAGGAAAATGGATAAAAGACTTCAAAATTATTTATACACATATAGGCCGTTCCGAAACACCCATTTTCCTCTGATTGGTCAACCAAATCTGAGCTTATGACGTAGGCCTCAAAATAAGAGCCCTCTTTGGACCAGCACCCAGGGTTTTAATTATTATAATTACTTATTTATATATATATATATATATATATATATATATATATATATATATATATATATATATATATATATACATATATATAAATTAAGTTTACATATTCTGTCATCTGATCAGTTAGCAGGCTTACATCAATGACTACATCTTTGACACATGCACTGTAAAGCTATAAAGTATAAAAATATTTTAGTTATTGCACATTCATCTTATTCTTCAGTAGATCTGTAAAGGATGTAGTTTATAAACTGATCATTAATAAGGACTAAGTTATAATAACTGTAAGAGCACCCGGAGAAAACCCACGCCAACACCGGGAGAACATGCAAACTCCACACAGAAATGCCAACTGTCCCAGCTGGGACCTGAACCAGTGACCTTCTTGCTGTGAGGCGACAGTGTCACTGAGCCACCATGGTCAGTGTATATAAACTACTACTTCATTTAATTTACAGAAAATGTATTGCTTTGATATGTATCGTTATCAGGATAAGAGTTATGAGGTTTTAGTCATATTGGCCAGCCCTAACACATATAAAAAAAATCATGAAGGATGTTTCCTATCAAACACCCAGATCAATACCATGCTGAAATCAAGCTAATTCATTGAGCTATGTTAGTAACGATTGAACGTGATTATAGCTGTCTATTAGATTCGAGTTTTGAGATATCCCGTGCAAGTTGCAGCTTGTGTCAGTTAAAAATGTAATGTCCAATGACTTAGGCAATGTAATTGAGAAAAATCACCTTGACTTCTTGTTGAATGGAAAACGACTGTCCTGCAAATAAGCCTCAACACTCTTGCCTAAGGGTTTCCAATGGATTCCAGTGAATTAGGGAAGAAACTAAGCTCTGTTGGACAGCCAGGAGCAGGTTTGGACACTTATGGGATCTGGGGGAACAAATCACATCACAGTTTTTCTTAATAATAATAATATGCATTAGCGAATTATACGCGGTATTGTGCATTAAAAAACAAAACCAGATTTTCTGACTTGCAATCAAGCACTGTGTTCAAAAGTGGGAACCGAAACAATCAAGAACCGCTTTGAACCGGCTCACTTGATTGACAGATTTCCAGGAGACACACTGAGCTCCTTGAGGCTGAGCAATGACATTCAGTTGGATGAGCCACCTGGTGAACGCAGCCCAATGGGGATTCAACACCGGCCCCATCATGATTAATCACATTGTCGTGGATGACAAATGAACAGCCACCGCTCTAACCCACTTTAAAGAGCACAAGAACCACGGCATTTCAACCCGCAAATGGGAGCAGCCAATTTCCTGCCCTTAAAAACACAGCATTTAACAAGAAACCAGTTGTTCTTTACATGTTCCCCTTAAACTAGTATTGAATAATGTATAACAGCCTTTTCTTCAAGTGCAACGGAGAGGGGTTCGGACTAACCTTGACGCTGAAAGGACGAATTGTTCCTTCCTAGGCTGGTTTGCTGGTTTTAGCTGGTCGACCAGGCTGGTTTTGGCCATTTCCAGCCTGGTCTTAGCTGGTCAGGCTGTGAGATGACCAGCTAAAACCAGCTTGACCAGCCTAGCCAGGCTGGGAGCCCAGCCAAAACCAGCTATGTCTGACCAGCTAAGACCAGGCTGGAAATGGCTGGAAACCAGCCTGGAAGTGGCCAAAACTCCTCTAAAATCAGGCTGGTCAACCAGCTAAAACCAGCCAACCAGCCTAGGCTGGGTTAAGCTGAATTTTTCAGCAGGGACGTTCCCACTTTTATACACGTTGATCAGTTTTAATAAATTTAAAAGTGCACTTGCCATGGTTTTTAATCTTTCGTTTAGTCAACTCAGAGTTCAAGTTTAAACTCCGAGTTGGTTGAACCTCCTTACTGAAACAAGCCCCAGGTCTTGCTCTCAGCAGAGCAAAAACAAGAGGATCAGTCAGACACGTGCTGGAAAACAAAGAGCCACCCAAATGCACACTCAGCTTCCGCTTATAAAGCCGACAATCCTGATTAGCGGCAGGTGCAAGGCAGATTTAGGCCCGTGTACACCGAGACGTTTTTTGCCCGCGTTTTCCGTCGACATTTAACGCCTCGCGACTAAATAACGGTCGTCCATGTGATCGTGCACACCAACGTGCCAAACGCCAGGCGCAAAAGCGTCATTTAAAAAAAAATGCCTCATGCTCATTTTTTTTGGTGGAGAATCAAACCTTCTCCACCAATCAGATCGCCACTTTTGTTCACGTGCACAGAGCTGCTGAAGTTACATTAAAAAACACTTGGAGGCGCTCAAGTGCAAAACTGTCAATGCGAGCGCACATTGAAGACGACGCCCAGAGGCGATATGAACGTGGAGCTGCTTATTGCTCTTGTGAACACTAATAATTTCTTTATCACTAGAGCTGCTGCTTGAACCATCCCTGTTTGTTCAAGTCACCACCAGTAACTATCAACAAGCGTGTGAACTTCCTCTCCTCCTCTTCTTCTGTGTTATAAGCGGGTGTCAGAAGCTTATAGTTGTGCAGCGCCATCTAACATCAAGGAGTGATTTTGCATACTCTTCTGCTTGACGCCAGTGAAAGCGCTTGGGTTTGTATACTGCAAAACGTCTCGTAAAACGCTGACGATAAACACAAACAAAAAGCGTCCCGGTGCGTAGGAGCCTTTAGTCTCAAAGAAAAGAAACATTCATTCATTCATTCTCTTTTCGGCTAAGTCCATTTATTAATCTAGGGCCGCCACAGCAGAATGAACCGCCAACTTATCCAGCATTTATTTTACGCAGCAGATGCTCTTCCAGCCGCAACCCATCACTGGGAAACCCATACACACATACATACACTATGGACAATTTAGCCTACCCAATTTACCTACAGAGCATGTGTTTGGACTGTGGGGGAAACCGGAGCACTCGGAGGAAACCCACACAAATGCATGGAGAACATGCAAACTCCACACAGAAATGCCAACTAACCCAGCCGAGGCTCGAACCAGTGATCTTCTTGCTATGAGGCGACAGCACTACCTACTTTGCCACTGCTTCGCTGAAAAGAAACATCAATTAATATAAAAAAAAAACTCCAAAATGACAACAACAACAACAAAATAAATACGAAACCGTGACACCATTCACAAAAATCTTGAAAAAAAAATGTGTTTTATAAATGAATGTCCAGAATGCCGTCTGTTTAATCTGGTGCTCACATCACAATGACACATAAGCAGCTGTTCAACTCGGTAAACGAAATAATCTGAAGGGAACACTGAGCCAAGCTCTCATCTGAATCGCATTGCAGTGCATTATTGTGATATATTCCTTTTTAAATGGCATGTTTACCAAGCGAGAATGGTTTGTGCCGCTCCTCCGGTGATTCAACAACTTGCATTGTCACACATTGTGTTGATGAAACCTGGCTGCAGTCTTCCTGCTCTTGTCTCCAGCGAAGATTCATAAGCATTTCAGAAGCAGCCAGTTGGTCTGTATCGCTGTCTGCATGAGTGCACATGCTTTGGCTTGTCAAAAGGAAAGAAAAAAGAAGAAAAAGAAAAAAAAAAAGTCCACACAACAGGCAAACAGACTGCTCAAAACTCTCTCTTGCGCATAAAAGAGGTCAGTGCCGCTTCCCGCAGGCTGACGGACGCTTCTGCTGACATGGCCCAGGTGCTGGAGGAATCACCTGGACAGGACTCGGACATCTGATTCCTCCAGGCAGCTGCTCCTTTGGATAATGTGATAAGCTTCAAGCTGGTTTACCTACATATGAAGTCGAATGTAGAAGATGTTAGTATCAGCATTCTGGCAGCATAAGCGAAATTTGCTTAGTCATACAGTTGAAGTCTGAATGATTAGCCCTCCTGTATATGTTTTTCCCCAATTTCAGTTTAACGGAAAGCTTTTTTTCCCCCAGCACATTTCTAAACAGAAATCATTTCTTATTACTGATTTCTTCTATCTTTGCCGTAATGACAGTACATAATATTTGAGTTGAGTATTCAGTTCAAAGTGCAGTTTTCTAGGGTAATTAGGCAAGTCGTTGTATAACAATTGTTTGTTCTGTCAATCGAAAAAAATATTGCTTACGAGGGCTAATAATATTAACTTTAAAATAATTTTAAAAATATAAAATCTGCTTTTATTCTAGCCGAAATAAAACAAATAAGACTTTCTCCAGAAGAAAAAACATTATAGGAAATACTGTGAAAAATACTTCGGTCTGTTAAACATAATTTGGGAAATATTTGAAAAAAAATTAAAATAAAATTCACAAAATAATTTTGACTTCTGGAAACTTGAGGGTTCTCTAGTGGTTTTGGTGACGAAAATTTGTCAAAACAAATAGTTTTTCCCCAAAGACAGACTAAATAGGACAACTGACAAATTAAAAATGTGGGCATTAACACAAATGTATGATTTACTGGTCTGCAATGTAATAATGATTCCTTGCATTTATATTGCGCTTTTCTAGACATTCAAAGCACTTTACACGTTGGGGGGAATCTCCTCATCCACCACCAGTGTGCATCATCCACTTGGATGATGTGCCGGCAGGCATATTACATCAGACCACACACAAGATGATTGGTGGAGACAGAGTGATTAAGCCAATTATGATATGGGGATGATTAGGAGGCAATGATGGACAGAGGCCAGCAGGCCAATTTGGCCAGGATGCCGAGGTTAAACCCCTGCTCTTTTTTCAAGACCTTGGTTTAACATCTAATCCGAAAGATGGCGTTCACTTGAGCAGTATAGAGTCCCCATCAATATACTGGGGCATTAGGACCCACACATATCACAAGTTGAGCGCCCCCTGCTGGCCTTACTAACACCACTTCTGACAGCAACCTAGCTTTCCCATGTGGTCTCCTATCCAGCTTATCTCATCCTGCTTAGCTTTAGTGGGCGTCAATAGCTACGTTTCCATCTACCTATTTTCATGCATGTTTTGGACATGCGCATAATTAGAATGCAATGATGGACAGAGGCCAGCGGGCCAATTTGGCCAGGATGCCAAGGGTAAACCCCTGCTTTTTTAAATGACCACAGAGAGTCAAGACCTTGGTTTAACATCTCATCCGAAAGATGGCGTTCACTTGAGCAGTATAGAGTCCCCATCAATATACTGGGGCATTAGGACCCATACAGACTGCAAGTTGAGCGCCCCCTGCTGGCCCTACTAACACCACTTCCGACAGCAACCTAGCTTTTCCATGTGGTCTCTCATCCAGGTTATCTCATCCTGCTTAGCTTCAGTTGGCAACAACAGCTACGTTTTCATCCACCTATTTTTATGCGCGTTTTGGACATGAGCATAAAAATCGATTGATAGTAACACCAATATGCGCATTAAAAACATGCGCATTACAGAGTAGGATAAACTTTTTAATTAATAAAAGATGCACATACACTATAAACCACGATGAAAGCAAATTTTCCCATACAATTTTCAGTATGCACATTAAAAAAGTGATGTGAATTTGTTATAAGAGATCATGTGATGATAAAAATGTCTGTAAATGCATAAAACAGCAGGCTAAGCGCATTGTAAAACATCTGAAATATTGTTTTGGTCATTCTAAAACGCCTTCACCATTTCAGTATTAATGGTATTATATTATTAATGACCTCCAGAATCAAGAGCGTCCTTGCTCTGCGTTTCACGCATTCACTGCGTATCAGGATTGGATGTTAGCATTGGACATTAGTCTTGTTTTTTAATCTGCCACTATGCTGACACACAGGCATTTGTAGCTCCACCCACTTTTGAACAAAATCACAATCTCATTTGAATTTAAAGCGACAGTCACCAAAATGGCACAATTAGGATCAAAGCCCAAAAGGGTCGGTTTCAAAGAGTTATTAAAGGTTAATTGTGTGGTATGTTGAACTGAAACTTCACAGACACTATTGGGACACCAGAGACTTATTTTATCTTGTTAAAACAGGCCTAATTGGTCCCCTGTAAGTATAAAAAAAATCACTGAATTTTTTTTTATTTCAGAAAACAATAACCCATAGGTATGTGCATCTTTTTATGAATGTTTAGATATTTGTAATGTACAGTAAATAATAATAATAATCATACATATACAATGAGTTAATTATATACAAAGAAATAAACAAACAACAAATAAATAGATGAGTTAAACATAGTTTTTTTCTGCAGTGTAATTATTAATTAAATATAGTTTCCAACAATGCTTCCAACGTTGCTAAAGTATTATGTTAGGCTACGTATTTTTTTTCTATAGCAATTATATTTCTATTTTTTTCATTCAATTGTTAAAAATATAAGCCAATTACTTGTTTTCATTCAGAAATATATATAGCATGTTTACCCATTTACATGATGACCCATTTATAAGGATATAGTTAGCTGCATTTAGCTTTGTTCTTCCTTTCCTGACCATATAAGAACAGACCTGCGACCCAGTTTTTGGGTCACGACTCACCTAAAAATAGACGCATTTGGCAGGCGATTTAATCCAAAACGACTTACATTAGAATCAAGGTTTGCATGTTATCAGTTCTTGCGTTCCCTAGGAACGGAGTCTGCGACCTTGGTGTGGCAAACACCATGCTTGGCTCTGTTAATTACAGAAATGCTTGGGGTCAGGCTCTATTTTTGAAGTGGACACACCAAATAGAGAGCGTCCCATAATATAATAAAAACAGCAACTGAACTTTATTCAGCTCACATGCTTACTCGAGTTCATTTCAGTTTACGTGTGCATTGTTTTTGGTTGATAGTTTCAGGAAATGGCTGTCATGCATTGTCATTTACAACTGACAAATGACCTAAACTCTTAACTCTTTATGGTTATTAGGGTTATAGTTTTAGACCTAACATTCACATTAAAATGTCAACAATAGGGCAGATTTTAAAAGATGTCATTTTTTGACTCTTTTATAGCATAAAATTACCACAATAAATTTGCAAATATTTAAGAAACTGCAATGCTAAGTGAGCATTCTTGTTTATCTGAAAAACGATGCTAAAGTCAGTTTTTCTTATAAACTGTGCACCTATTATGGGTTTTTGAAAATGACCTTCCATAAATCTGAAAGTGTACAGTGTTTAAAATGATTGATTCATTTAGGGGCGAGGTAGTGGCGCATTAGGTAGTGCGCCTCACAGCAAGAAACACGGCTCAGTTGGCGTTTCTGTGTGGAGTTCGCATGTTCTCCCTGCCTTCCTGTGGGTTTCCCCCACAGTCCAAAGACATATGGTACAGGTGAATTGGGTAGGCTAAATTGTCTGTAGTGTATGAGTGTGTGAGTGTGTGTGTGAGAATGTGTGTGTGGATGGTTCCCAGAGATGGGTTGCGGCTGGAAGGGCATCCGCTGCGTAAAAACCTGCTGGATAAGTTGGCGGTTCATTCCGCTGTGGCGACCCTGGATTAATAAAGGGACTAAGCCGACAAGAAAATGAATGAATGAATGATTGATTTAGAAAAGAGTCGACTCATAGTGCTTCAAATGAATCATCTTGATAACGAGTCTTTAGCCGTTTCAGCATGACGTCGATACAAAACTTAAGCCCCACCCAATTGATGCATGCGCAAACCTGGGCAAATTAAAATCTGCGGCCCCACCCACAAACACAGCAGCAAAGAAAAAGAGGAAGACAAGTCACGAAGATGCTGTGCTCAGCTGGATATATTGGAAGTGTGAGGGGAAAGTTAGTGTTCGCGGCTAAAGAGGGGTTTGGGAACAAATGAATCGCTGAACGATTCATATGGGAGTCGCTGGGATAAATAAATGCTTATTATATGACAATGAAATAGTTTTTGACCTTGCATGCAATTAGACTGTTGTTGGAGACCCTTAAACCACATTAAGACCCTTTTTAATGTTTAATCTTTGTTAACATTAGTTAATAGTGTTACGACCTCAAAAAAAGGTCTAGGGCTGAAGTCGAACATAAAAATTGTAGAGAAAATAAATAAACAGTTAGCAGGTTTGATTTTGAAATGACCTTTAAGGTTCTTTTATTGTGAGAAGGTGGAAAAGGTTTGTATTTACAATAAACAAATAAATGAGCGCAAACAAAAAGCTTCAGGGCTGAGCAAGGCCAAAATAATAAACAAAACATTTACTAACTCCACCCCGAAGATAACTTACCTACTGAATCACAAATAAATGAAGAAAATAAATTACAAACACTACCCTTACTCCTTAACTAAACGAAAAAACAGGAGAAAATCAGTGTCAAAGTAAATGGCACTCAGCCCCTACGGTGCTCAGCTCACAGCTTTATCAAACAGGGTATTTGACAGTCACAAAAAAAATTGGAGGGGAGAGGAAAAAGGGAGAGAACACCTTAATGTTCACAATTTATAAACAAACAGAAGCACTATGATATGTTTTCCACACGAACGCCACACTCTTAGAAAACTCCCTGTCTCTCCCCCCAGCGATCTGACTCCGGCGGTTCCTTTTCAAAAAATGCTGACTTCTCCCAGCACCAACCACAGCGCACGCACGCAGCACTTCCAATTAGGGCGGGGTAACCTGGAAACAGGAACGGGACAGGACTAGAGAGGGTAAAAAAGAGAGACACACACACACACACAGCAGCACAGAAACAACCCAATACGCTCTTGCGTAACAATAGAAATAAAGTAATTCATTTGTTAGTTTGTGTTAACTCAGTGCGTTACTTAATGTTAACAAGCATGAATTTTTAAACTATGATCAATAAATGCTGTACAAGTATTGTTCACCATTATTTAATGTTAATAAGTATGTTTACTAATAAAACCTTATTGCAAAGTGTGACCTAAATGCTATACTTGGACCTACCTAAAACTTTAATATTGTTTGCTGTGCTGCTAACACTAGTGTTTTCTTCAGCAAACACAAAATGTGTTATATCTCTGCTTTTGTTTTTGTGAAGCTGTCAGAACCCCCCTGAACAGTGTATATTAGCACCATATACACCCTTTAGGGCTACATAAATCACAAAGTTTCCCTTTGACAAGTTAAAAACTGATATTTTTACCTGACAGTGCATGTCTGTGTGAAAGTAATCCGTGATAACCACTGGGATATCCTGAAAGCTGTTCAGCTTAGGCAAAAACAAAGGTGCTATATTTGTATTTGCACAAGGGCGAATTTTCAGAAGTGTTTGTCAGTTTAAAACAAAATACATGAATCTTACTAGTGCAACATGTGCCTTGAAAAAGCGAGAGCTAACAGGGTTCATCAGTGCCACATGGACGTCCAGCTGCGACCTCCACCAAAAACATGACAAGTCCATTTACACGTCCTAGAGAAGCGTTCCCCAAACAGACCCGGCTTATTCTCTGATGCCACTCCAAACCCTGCAAGGCAGGAGATGTGCATGATGGATGTCAGGTGTCCTTCTGCTGAAGCCAAACAAAGTCACTTTAAAAAGTCAAAAAGAGGGCAGATTTAAAGTTTGAGATGTGTAGGCCGCCAGCCAAAAACAGTCAAACTAGTTAAACAGCAGGGGAAATTCAACATACTGTTTGCAGCTTACAGGTGCCGTATGTAAGTGTTTAACTCTTCTAAAGCATAACAACAGCATATTATGTTTGCAGATATTTAAGAAACATGCTAAGCGAAAACAGTTATAAGTCAGTTATTTTCCATTGAAAATGCCAGAATGTCTGTTGTTTTGGTCTCTATAACCAGCCCCCTGCCAGTTTATCATTCATTCATTTTCAGCTTAGTCCCTTTATTATTATGGGGTCGCCACAGCGGAATGAACTGCCAACTTATCCAGCATATGTGTTACGCAGCAGACGCCCTTCCAGCTGCAACCCATCTCTGGGAAACATCCATACACACACACACTACAGACATTATTTAGCCTACCCAATTCACCTATACCATATGTCTTTGGACTGTGAGGGAAACCGGAGCAACTGGAGGAAACCCACACGAACACGGGGAGAACATGCAAACTCCACACAGAAACGCCAACTGACCCAGCCGAGGCTCGACCAGCGACCTTCTTGCTGTAAGGCGACAGCACTACCTACTGCACCACTGCGTCGCCCCCTGCCAGTTTACTCAACTATATTTCAGAACTTTGGGTTGCCTTAAGACACCATATTTAATCAATTCCTTGCATTTATATAGCGCATTTCTGGACACTCAAATCGCTTTATACATTGGGGGTAATCTTCTCATCCACTACCAGTGGTAAGCATCCACCTAGATGACATGATGGCAGCCATATTGCGCCAGACCGCACACCACACAGCAGCTGATTGGTAGAGAGGAAACAGTGATGAAGCCAATTATAATATGGGGATAGTTAAGAAGCCATGATGGACAGAGGCCATGGGTTAAACCTCAGTCTTTTCGAAGAACAGCCTGGAATTTTTAACAACCAGAGAGTCAGGACCTCGGTTTAACATCTCATCTGAAAGACATCTCTCACTGAGCACCATAGAGTAGAGATCTGCGCGGGACTAAATTTTGAATCCCGCTCCCGCCCGCACCAGCCAGGTTTTAGCCGGAACCCGACCGCTCCCGCTTATATTAAGCACTTGATGTCCCGCTGCCCGACCCGCCCCGTTTTCTATCCAGCCGCACCCGATCCCGCTAAAGAGCGGGGGGAGAACAAAACCGAAAAATCACCCAGCTATACAGTCCAGACAGCCTATAACAAGCTGTCTGTATAAACACACACACGCACAGCACCAAGCACACACACACACAGAGACAAAGCTTTCTCTCTCACACACACGCACACACACATCTCTCATTCGCGCTTGCGCATACATACACACACACACTGCAACAAACAAGCTAAACACAGCATCGCCCTATTTCATTTACACACATACATACGCGTGTTCACTCGGGAGTCGGGAGCGATATTGCTAGACAGCCCGCTCCGGTCCCAAATTAAACCCGCTACCGACCGCTCCCGTGATTTATTCTGAAATTTATACCCGCGCCGTAGAAATCTGGTCGGGTCCCGCAGCGCCCGCGGGACAGCCGCGGGAATGCAGACCTCTACCATAGAGTCACTTCTCTATACTGGGGCGTTAGGACCCACACAGACCGCAGGTTTAGCACCCCCTACTGGCCAATCTAACACCAATTCCGGCAGCAACCCAGCTTTCCCATGTGGTCTCCCATCCAGGTACTGACTGGGCGCTGCCATGTTTAGCTTTAAGGCTCCTACACACCGAGATGCTTTTCGTTTGCGTTTATCGTCAGCGTTTTACGAGACGTTTTTCAGTATTCAAATCCGCTTATAACACAGAAGAAGAGGAGGAGAGGAAGTTCACACGTTTGTTGTTAAAGTTACTGGTGACTCGAACAAGCAGGGATGGTTTAAGCAGCAGCTCCAGATCTAGCGATAAAGAAATGATTAGTGTTCACGAGCAATAAGCAGCTCCACATTCATATCGCCTCTGGGGATCTTCTACAATGTGCGCTCGCATTGACAGTTTTGCGCTTGAGCACCCCCAAGTGTTAATTACTGTAACTTCAGCAGCTCTGTGCACGTGAACAAAAGTACTGATCTGATTGATGAAGGTTTTATGCGGCGGGTCAAAACAAAAAAACGAGCATGAGGCGTTTTTTAAATGACGCTTCTGCGCCTGCTGTTTTGTGCATTGGTGTGCACGATCATATTGATGCCCTTTAGTTAGTCATGAAACGTTAAACTCGACGGAAAACGTAAGCAAAAAACGTCTCGGTATGCACTGGCCTTTAGTGGGCGACCATGTGAGACTTGCAGAGAGCTAGCTGCCGGCTGGCAGTCAGTCTTGAAGGCTGCATAAAGACCAAAAATCTGACGGTACTAGCATATAGTATATACACATACATATAATATATATTTTGCCAACTCGTGTACTTTATTTCAAATCTTTTGACAAACTTGTTTATTCATGAAGCTTTTAAAAATTACAAATTTCTGTGATAAGTATAGCACTGTTGCGTTAGCGTACCACACTGATGACCACTCTGATGACTCCTAACACAAAATTGCCAACAATTTTTCTCAGGGATGTGATTTTTTCGTGTGTGTATATATATATATATATATATATATAAGAAACTTCGTAGCAATGTATACTTTTTCAGAGTGGAATGTTATATTAGGCTACTCAATTCAACTGGAACTTTAAACGATTTAATAGCTTGAAACAGTCTGAATTATTGACTTACTAGTCTTTTTTTATCGCGTTGGAATAAAGAGTCTACTAAATTACAGGAAAAATTACATTCTGTGGACATGAGAGAAATAACCGAGTTAGTAGCGCCATCTAGTGAGTGGATCTGTCACTACATTGAGGGTACAAAGTATAAACCTAAATATTATGGTGACTCTTAAACTGATAAACATCCAAACTGATAAAATAAGAAACTTAAATTTTGTAACCAATAACAAGTATTAATGTGAAGAATGTTATTAGTTATTGGGAGCAGCAATTTGAATCTTTTAATTACTGGAAAAGTAATTTATTATTTTTCCAGCTGGTGTCAGGAGGCTTTCTTATAAGTGAATGTTCTTAAGACTAAAAATATGACCATTGATTTTAAGAGGAGACTGATTGAGGGTAAGCAAACTAGTATTAATGGAGAGGATGTTGAGAGTGTTGATCAGTATGGATATCTGGGAACTGTTTTAGATAACAAATTGTCCTTTTCTGCTAATACTAATATGTTGTGTAAGAAGGGGCAACAAAGATTATACTGTTTACAGAAATTGAGATCTTTTGGTATAGATAAATCACTCATGTGCATGTTTTACAGTTCATACATTCAATCACTATTATCCTTTTCTTTGCTTTGTTGGTTCAATTCTCTAAGTGTGGAAAAATAAGAGATGTTTAGAGAAAATTGTGACCCTAGGAGGAAAAATAACAGGGAGAAAACAGACGACCATGGCTCAGTTATACTGTACCAGAGACAAGTTTTGAGTCAAGCTCAGAGTATTCTGTCAGATGAGTCCCATCCTATGCACCACGGGTTTTATCTTCTCCTATCTGGTATTCGATACAGAACTCCTATTAGTAAAACACATCGTTTTAATCTTTCATTCATCCCCTCAGCTGTAAAGTTTTTAAATTTAGGGTAGAATTTGTATTGTATGATGTACTTTGTGTATTATGTTGTGTATTATGTGCTTGTATGCTGCAACCAAATTGCCTTCGGGAAATGAATAAAGACTGACTGACTTTTTGGCTCAAGACTTCCGGTCTCATTCACTTCTATTTATTTTTAAGACATCATTGCAAACTGACATTTTCTTATTTTATGATTCTGCTTTGTCTGTTTAATAAAGGAAACATTGTTTGTAAAGCAAGCAGATTTATTGTTTTGTGACCTTAATAATTCCTAGTCATTTCTCCCATAGGCGACTGAATCGGAAAAACGAGCGCAATTCTGCATTTTAGAATAAGGTCTATATAATTAATTTAAAATCGTCTTCCTTCTATTTGTCCTCGGCTGATCACATGCCTGCTTTCTGCAGATTTGCACTTTTCCTGATATGGTGTTAGTGCATGGTAAAACTGTTACTATTCCCACATTCCTCTTGCTCAAACAAAAGGCACGACCTGTCAACACTAAGGTCGTTCATTTTATTCCCAGGGAATGCAAGAACTAATAAAAATGTATACCCTGAATGCAGCGCCAGATGGATAAAAACGTCTGCCTGCTCTGTGCTCATCTTCCGCTTCCTCTACTCCCTTTGCAGATGTCAGTTCACATCACAGGTTCACATTCTGACACTATCTTCAAATACGAATAGCTGTCATCATGTCAGAGAAAAGATAGTGGCTGCTGGAAAACAACTAAAATTATGGTTTTATAAGACAAACAGTTCAACAGGATGGTGACCAAACTGATTAATGGCAAAGTGTCTAAATGTGAAACACCATTTTTGCTTTTTAAACTCCCTACAAAACCACTTTGAGGAAAAACCACATGCAAGCTGATTTTTGACCAGCAATGTGAAAGATTTGTGGTGTCAGTGTTGCCAGATTGGAAATGAGAATCTCAAAATTATCGTATTTTGATGAAAATGACTGTACATGAGTCAAACGGAAAGTATACAGCTATAATCTAGACAAACAGCATTTTGACACAATGAGCAAATTACCACGTTTAAAAAAAATTAAAAAAAATTTAAAAAAACTAGGCGTACCTTAGTGGGAAGGTTCAAACTCTTCCTCTGATTCGCTATCCTGCCAGAAGTTAAGGGATTCATTTTGTCGTTACGTCAGCCAGGTGGATGAGGAGACCCCCACCCCCCAAAAATGTGTAAAAAATGCTTTAAATGTCTAGAAAAGTGCTATATAAAATGTAAGGAATCATTAATAATATTTAAATAGTTTTTGGCATAAAAGAAAAAAATATGACTGACTAATACAATGTAATATTGGCTACTACAAAAAAAAAAAAAAAAAATGCAACCTATGACCTAAGTTTTGATGACTAGCGTCACAAATATTAAATGAAAAATGATTAGATGTTAATCCAGGATTGAGAAAACCAGAAACATTATTTGAGCAACCTTAGAAAATTTCCAAACAATAAAACCATGAGTTTCAGAACAAGCAGAGGTGAACGATTTCCATAGTGAAGATTGTTTTGAAGACAGGAAGATGAAAAATGCATTGGAAAAACAATACCAGAGGCGAAAGACATAATGGTAAAGGTGAGAGTCTGAACATCTATTGAACATGTAACTTTTCAATTGTTTCATTCATTGCAGTCACATAAAAAAAAGGTTACCACTAGGATATTAGTGAAATACTGATGCTAGCAAATATTTATTCTGTGCATATATATTTTATTTCCCAAATGGAAACATATTGGTTCACTGAACAATACACTCAAAAACAAATCTAATAAATCCCCAAACTCTTTTAAACGCAAGAAAAAAAATTATATATATATATATGTCTTAGCTGTTTGATGATGGTCCTTTTTTCTGAACAAAGAAAAACATTGAGTGCGTTGAAAGTCACTGATCCACTACTTCAAACTCACAGGTAATGTTTGAATGAAACTGCATGATGGCCTCCAAGAAAAATCGTCCAAGATTAATCAGACATCATACCCTCACAACATTATGGAAGTGCTTAGGTTGAGCTTAAAACTGTAGGTTTCTCAACTAATACTTCCCAAAATTACTATTAGTTTGAAGTAGTCTCAAAGAACCATGTGCTCCATAAAAAAACTGAACCCTTTCCTCTTCTTCTTCTCACTATGTATCTCACCAGCGCCCTCTAGTGCCCTGTAGTTTACATTTAAAAGGTCTTTTCCTTTCATTATTCCATAGATAAAAAAAAACAAGTGACAGACATTTCATTCTGTTTAAAACAGAACTTTAAGACACATCAATATTATTTGCTACTGTTACTAGAAAGTTTAGTATTCCTTGCATCCACAAAGCACTGATGCACATTAATGTCACATTGAAAAGAGTGATCAATATGTAGTCTTTTCCTGCACACAAATACAAACAAGTTTAGCGACAATGAAAGCCTAAGTGATTTTTTTCACCTATTATATCACATCTCAGAGAAGTGTAATACTATATCTCTCCTCAACAAGCCACATAATTGAATGCAGGCTTGTGTACCATTCCAATTTGAACAGAGGATGGTTTTTGGATTTGAGGCTGAAGTAATAAGAGGGTGCGTAATTGTAATTCAAATTTAAACATGATGAAGTAGAATTGCAACGTATTAAATGGCAGATTTGGAGGCATCATTTATGTCTGTAAGCAAAATGATGCAGGGAGGCACTGTAGTGATCAATGGCTGACTTATTCTCTTTGAAGTGTCACATTAACGGCGTCTCAGCGGCATAATGAAATTACAGGCAAAGTCATTTCAGGTTAATGCACAGAGTATTTCCTTTAAAAACAGAGCAGAAAAAGTGTAACTGCCTTTCATGCTAGAAATGGTGATTTTAGGGTGCTTTCACATCTGCCTTATTTAGTTTGGTTGAATCACACTAGAGTTTGTTTTCCCTCTTGGTGCGGTCCGTTTGGGCATGTGAGAATGCAGTTATTGTTCTCTAGTGCACACCAAAAGCGGACCAAAAAAACGTACTGAGACCTACTTGAAGAGGTGGTCTTGGTACGCTTTCAAATGAACCCAGTAGCGGTTTGTTTGTGGTGAGAATATGAAGGGGCATTTCTGATGGATCGTTGGTATTATTTCCGCAAGATGACCATGTCGCATTTTAGCTAAATTAAAATGGCTTCGTGAAGCCATCCCAAAGCCCTGGGGCCTCATGTATCAACGCTGCGTACGCACAAAAACTTTGCGTACGCAAGGTTTCACGCTCAGAATCGCTCACGTTTGGATTTACTAACAATGAACTGAACGTGGGAATGTGCGCAGCTTCACGGCAGCTTTCTGGCTGGCGTACGCACATTTTTTGTGCGTGTCGGTTTTATTTCCATTGTCGACTCCTAGAGGCAGTTGTGTTAAATTCCTCTCTACAAAGTGTCTGAGCCTTGCAATGGCAGCTGTATAAGACGGGTTCAGCAGGTATATAAGGTTTCCATACCATACATTTGACCAGCCAAACATTAAAGCACAATTTGCAGCAGTCGCCTGTTTTCCCAATGTAATCTGAGCTATCTACTGCACGCACATTGCTATAAAGACACTATCTGAAGATGAATTTGCATGCGTGAATCAGAAACATTTCCATTCAATAAATGTGCAAATAAAATATGATGCTTATTGATATGAACCTATTGATGATGCCTACTTGTCTTTCTCGTGATAAATAGTTGGCAAAATCTGATATGTAGCGGGGGAAAAAACAAAAAAGAGTTAATCAGACGCTGGATTCGAGCCGAGTTCATGCTCGAACGTATCAATTCATGATCACATGCGTCTTACGAGTAGCGCCACTGAGACTGTTAAGCATACAGCAACATTTTACAGATATAAACCACACTATTTCTTTTTTTTGATGCACTCAGTGCGATGTTCAGACCCAACTGTGTTAACCGCATCAGCTAAACTCTCCCACTCTATTTTTTTCTTTTGTTGTTAATTCCGGAGAACAAACTTGCAAATAACACCGCTTTTCTCCAGTCTATCTCCGAAAGCAGCACCTCCAATTCACATTCTGTTCAAAGTTTCTCTTTTTGCTTGCTTTTGCCATTGCTTTTTCTTTGGGTTTTGCCATTAGCATAGTCATTAGCATATTCATACGGGGGAGGAGGCAGGGAGGGGTTTTGTGCTCGTGCATGTTGCGCTCAGTTTCACGTTCATTCGGATGTACAAAAGAATATGCGTGAGATTCGGCGTACGCAGTGTTTCATACATCTGAATTTTTTTCTGTGTACGCACATTTACAGCTTTGTGCGTACGCAATGTTTTAGTAAGATTTAGTAAGTACATGAGGCCCCTGATCTCAATCCTATAGAACATTTGTGGGCAGAGTTGAAAAAGCTTGTGCGAGCAAGACAGCCAACAAATCTGACTCGGTTACATCAATTCTGTCAGAAGGAATGGGCCAAAATTCCTTCAAACTATTGTGAGAAGCTTGTGGAAGGATACCTAAAACATTTGAGCAAAGTTATACAGTTTATAAGCAAAGCTAAAGAATACCAAGCAAATGTATGTAAACTTTTGACTGTTTAGAAATTATTAAAAAACTCCCTCCAAAAATAAATTCTCGAATTATTCTGGCATTTAGCAAATGTAAATCATTTCGGTCAGACATGTCCAAACTCGATCCTGGAGGGCTGGTGTGCTTCAGTTCCAACCCCAATCAGACACACCTGGGCTAGCTAATCAAGCTCTTACTAGGCGTTCTAGAAACATCCTCGCATGTGTGTTAAGGGAAGTGGGAGCTAAAATCTCCAGGACCGAGTTTGGACACCCATGATTTAGGTGATCCTAACGGACCTAAAATAGTAAATGTATAGTAGGAGTTACCATCAGACAGTTTTAAAAAATGGTTATGTTGCTTTTTTTAGAGTGTATGTAAACTTTTGGTTTCAACTCTATGTCATGAATATGATTGAGATTTTATGCAAGCTCATGCCAACTTTCATTAAGTGTCAATGGTTTGGTTATACAGCCCCAAATCAGAAAAAAAGATGAGACAGTATGGAAAACACAAATAAAAAAAGAAAGTAGTGATTTCTAAATTTACTTTGACAACACAACAAATATTATTTAATGCGTTTCGTGAGATTTTTATAGTTTTTTCAACATACAGTATACACATATTCCTATTTTGATTCTTATATTGTTTCGCCATGTAAATAGCAAATGTGCCATTGGCGCGACGCAACTGACACTTAAAGTGAACAGGAGACGAGACTCTCATTGGTTTAATGCACATTATGCTTAAAACACACCCAGAACTCATTAAGAAAATAAGCACAACCATGTTAGACTCTGTATCTCTCCATCCTTATGTAACCCTGCCGGTCCTACGCCACCCAACCCGATCCGAGCTGGTATCGAATCGGCGACCTTCCGAATGGGAGTCAGTTGCTCTAACAAGGAGGCTAAAGACCATGGCCCCTAGCATCTGTCACCAGAGCACCTTTAGCGTTCAGAGGAGTGAGGTTTACCTGCACAGCACTTACTAGCTGGCCTCCGATACACTCACCCACCTAAACCTCACTTCCATCCGGGTCACGGCACCAATGTAACCCTACCGGTCCTACGCCACCCAACCCGCTCCAAGCTGGTATCGAACAGGCAACCTTCCGCATGGGAGTCTGTTGCTCTAACAAGAGGCTAAAGACCACGGCCTCTAGTGTCTGTCACTAGCTGGCCTCCGTTACACTTAAGGCTCATTTATACTTCTTCGTCAAACTTCGGCGTATGCTATGGCGTTGACGCACAGCCCTTCGCCGTGGCTGTCGGCGTCACTGACGTGCACCTCTTAAAAAATGTAACTACCTGTCGCAACAACGCATAGCGCAAGCTCTGTGATTCCTTGGCTTGGTAGCGCTGACGAGTCTGGGCGGGACCGAGAGCCGCGAGAATGGCAAATGGCATAACAGCAGCGAAGAAGCTCGACACAGAGGAACATTTACACCTCACTGCCAACTAGCGTTTCGGAATTGTTAATGCAGACCAACAGAGACAGCGAGCAGAAGTATAAATGCACAGCTACGCGCACTGCATGCACCGTGGGTTACGGCGGTCACTTGACGCAGAAGTATAAACCAGGCTTTACAATGGCAAAAGTGGATACAGACACACCCTTAATGCTTTTGCGATGCGCTGTAGTCGAGGCACACATTTCTCGGTTCTCAGAAATGTGTCCCTGGGCACATTTTCCCAATGAGCCTGTGTTGATTTTTATAGATTACACATTTAATAAAATACGTTTGTTAATGCTATTTTAATTTATTTATTGTCCCGAATGTACTGTACAATAACAAATAATTTTTTTTCCATTCAATTTTTTAAAGCTACTGTAAATGTGCCTTTACTATAAGTATTCCCCCTCACCAAACAATAGGAAAAAAGATTGCATACAGTATTTACAATATGCTATATGTTCATAATCCATTTTCTCTGTAATCTTTGCTGAGTTTGCGTTTGTGTGCAGCGAATATAGAAATCTAATAATAATGTCTCAGAAATAATAATAAAAAAATGCACTGTTATGTATGACCTACCCAAAAAGTGTGTATCAAGACCAACACACTGCGATTTAGCTGAGAAAGGTAGCTTTTATTAAAAATATATTAAAAAAGGCCAATAAAGTGCCTATCGGCGAAACTCGAGCAGAAAACAAGGTGTGCGCTGTATCTCAACATACTAGAAAGCGAGAGACGGGTTTGTGCTGAGAAGCTGTAGAGTGTGATCCCAGGTTGTCTTGGTTGTGACCTGGCTTCATTACACCTTACCTGCACCTCGGACACCTTGTGTGCATGAATGTGGTCCCATGAGAGATAGACTTATACCACTGGTGACAAGGTGGTAATAACTTCGGCTGGAGCCCACAGCAGTCTGTGGTGACTCTTAGCCAACTGATCGTGTTGTGAGAAAGGGTTTTGAGATGACAAATAGAGTGCTGGGGCAGTGATGATACGAGGACGGATCTTCCACTGCATACTAATAAAGCCCTTGCAGGTGCGGCGCTGTAAACATAGATGCTGTAAGCTGATGGTAACGGTTTTAATAACTTTCATTGGATGTACAATCATGCTTTCAAGTCCAGAATTATCAGCCCCCTGTATGTTTTCCCCAATTTCTGTTTAATGGAAAACATGATAGCTTTAATAGCTAATTAATAACAAATTTATTTTATCTTTGCCATGATGACAGTACACAATGTTTTACTAGAGATTTTTCAAGATACTAGTGTTCAGCTTAAAGTGTAAGTGAAAAGCTTAACTAGGATAATTAGGCAAGTCATTGTATACCCTGCTGAAAAATCCAGCTCAAACCAGCCTAGGCTGGTTGGTTGGTTTTAGCTGGTTGACCAGCCTGGTTTTAGAGGGGTTCTGGCCATTTCCAGGCTGGTCTTAGCTGGTCAGGCTGGAAAATGACCAGCAAAATCCAGCTAAAACCAGCTTGACCAGCCTGGTTTAAGCTGGATATAGCTGGTTTTGGCTGGACTCCCAGCTTGGCTAGGCTGGTCAAGCTGGTTTTAGCTAGTCATCTCCCAGCCTGACCAGCTAAGACCAGGCTGGAAATGGCTGGAAACCAGCCTGGAAGTGGCCAAAACCCCTCTAAAACCAGCCAACCAGCCTAGGCTGGTTTAAGCGGGATTTTTCAGCAGGGAAACCATGGACCGTTCCCTAGACAAAGGGAAGAAATACTGCGTAAGGGGGCTAATAATATTGACCTGAGCTCAAAAACCAACAGCAGATTTGATGTACTGTATATATCTGTTTTTACCACTTGTTTTTAATGCTTCTCGAATGTTTCTTGGTCGATGACATTGAAAATGTAGAACAAGGGCCTCTAGGCTCAAGGTCTCTCCAGTCCGCCAACAAAGGCACACAAATGATCAATCACTCTGAGTTAACGTTATCTCTCCTGCTGGAAGCGTGGAGCAGAAATAGACGGGAAGAGAGCAGGGTGATTCACTCACTCTTGCCCCTGGCCAGATACCTATAGTCACCCTGCATTTCTCAGCTCTTCGGTCTCCCTCTGTGCTTCTACAGCTCTATCTGAGCATTTATTACAATTTCCTACTCATTCCTTTATAGGCCGGTTTCCTGCATCCTCCATCTGCTCGGAGATGTCATTGTTCTGTGTAGCGATTTGGCAGATTGGCGTCTTACGGAGCGCATCAAAGTTGTTCACCACATCAGAAGGAGCAGCTTTCTGATTAAAACAACACTTTCTGAAATCGACTAGTCAGTGCTTTCTGAGTGATCGGTCTTTAGGTAACCCTGTATAATTACATATGTTTAAGGCTGGCAGATAGCAATTAGGCATATATCTCCAGGGTGCTGACTCAGGCCTGGTTCTTGTATTCAGAAAACAGCTGTTCTCGTAATAGAGTGGAGCAGAGCACAGAGGTCTCGCTATTTCAGATTCAGACCATTTAAATTGAGAGTTCAACGGCACTGTAAAACCTGTCTGATTTCAGGGATCTGATTAATAAAGGGGGTATGTGATTAATAAAGGACATGTGGTACTGTATAGTTGAATTCGGTTAGCTAAATTGGCTGTAGTTTATGTGTGTGAATGGGTGTGTATGGATGTTTCTCAGTGCTGGGTTGCAGCTGGAAGGGCATCCGCTGCGTAAAACATATGCTGGATAAGTTGGCGTTTTTTTCTGCTGTGTTAACCCCAAATTAATAAAGGGACTAAGCCAAAAAGAAAATGAACAAATGAATGAATAATAAAGTTCGCTGCAAAAAAGGTTAATAACTTCAATATTATACTCAAAGTGTCACATCCGTCAGTGACCACCTGAGGGCGCTGTAGTGCACTGGGACTTTTAGGCACTGCAGCGCTTCACTAAAAAGACTACATTTTCATACATGCCCCGCGCACACACCGGAACACCTACACTGATCTGTCATCACATCTGTTTTGTGTTACCGTTGATTATCTGGACTATATATTCTACCATTCCACCTATGTTTGTGATCGCGTCGTTGTCTTCCTTGTCTTCCTGCTCCTAGTAAGTTTGTTCCTGATCTTGCCAAAGTCTAGTTCGTGTTATCTGTCTTGTTTTGTTGTTGATTTGTTACTTTGTATTTTTGAGATTTTGTATTTTTTAGTCACCGTTTTCTGCACTTATAATCTATTAAATCTGCACTTGAATCCACAATCTTTTTGTTCCTGTTTTGCTTTTGTTTTGATCACGCCTAACGTGACAGAACGACGCGATCAACAGATGGATTCAGCAGATGATAGATTAGTGCGTATAAAGCAGGGTAACCGCTCCGTGGAGCGTTATATAAAGGAGTTTTTGGAGCTAGCCCCGAAGAGCTCTCATAGTGATATTTTGCTGATGATGTTCTTTCGGGGAGGACTTTTGGAACCAGTCCGTTCTCAGATGCCACCTTATGAGGATGACTGGAACCTTTATCGGTTCATCGAGGTGGCTCTTTTGATCTCCGGCTCTCCCCTCTCTGTTGCTTTGAAGGAGGAGAACCCTCAGGAGGGAGGCCTGAGTGGTGAGCAACAAAGAGGGATATTTTCGGGGCCGGCAGATTTATCCAAGGGAAGGAGAAAAGAGGCTGGACTGGAGTTGCGGCCTTATCCGCGTCGGGCTGTCCGAAGAGCACCTTTTTCTGAGCCTCTAGAGAGCCTGCTTGAACTGTGTGGAACCCCAGTGTCTGCTCCAGTCCCACAGTGCCCACCAGTGTCGGCTCCAGCTCCAGAGCAAGCTGTTAACTATGCTCTTCCTTCTCAAACCACCAGACGGAGGAGGCGTAGAAACAGGACTACTCCAGCCCCAGAGCGCCCGCCAGTGTCGGCTCCAGCCCCAGAGCGCCCGCCAGTGTCGGCTCCAGCCCCAGAGCGCCCGCCAGTGTCGGCTCCAGCCCCAGAGCGCCCGCCAGTGTCGGCTCCAGCCCCAGAGCGCCCGCCAGTGTCGGCTCCAGCCCCAGAGCGCCCGCCAGTGTCGGCTCCAGCCCCAGAGCGCCCGCCAGTGTCGGCTCCAGCCCCAGAGCGCCCGCCAGTGTCGGCTCCAGCCCCAGAGCGCCCGCCAGTGTCGGCTCCAGCCCCAGAGCGCCCGCCAGTGTCGGCTCCAGCCCCAGAGCGCCCGCCAGTGTCGGCTCCAGCCCCAGAGCGCAGTTCAATGCCGGTTCCAGTCCGGCTCCTGGCTTTACCGGCGCCACTCAAGCTCCTCGCCCTGCCGGCGCCACCCAGGCTCCTCGCCCTGCCGGCGCCACCCAGGCTCCTCGCCCTGCCGGCGCCACCCAGGCTCCTCGCCCTGCCGGCGCCACCCAGGTTCCTCGCCCTGCCGGCACCAACCAGACGTCTAGCCCTGCCGGCACCAGCCCGGCTCCTCGCTCTGCCGGCACCACCCAGACGTCTTGCCCTGCCGGCCCCAACCCGGCTCCTCGCCCTGCCGGTCCCAGCCCGGCTCCTGGCATTACCAACGCCATCCAGACGTCTTGCCCTGCCGGCACCTCCCAGACGTCTTGCCCTGCCGGCCCCAGTCCGGCTCCATGCCCTGCCGGCTCCAGTCCAGCTGCCTCCTGTCCCGCCGGCTCCAGTCCAGCTGCCTCCTGTTCTGCCGGCTCCAGTCCAGCTGCCTCCAGTCCCGCCGGCTCCAGTCCAGCTGCCTCCAGTCCCGCCGGCTCCAGTCCAGCTGCCTCCTGTCCCGCCGGCTCCAGTCCAGCTGCCTCCTGTCCCGCCGGCTCCAGTCCTGCTGCCTCCTGTCCCGCCGGCTCCAGTCCAGCTGCCTCCTGTCCCGCCGGCTCCAGTCCTGCTGCCTCCTGTCCCGCCGGCTCCAGTCCAGCTGCCTCCTGTCCCGCCGGCTCCAGTCCAGCTGCCTCCTGTCCCGCTGCCTCCAGTCCAGCTGCCTCCAGTCCAGCTGCCTCCAGTCCAGCTGCCTCCTGTCCAGCTGCCTCCAGTCCCGCCGGCTCCAGTCCAGCTACCTCCAGTTCCGCCGGTTCCAGTCCAGTTGCATCTCCAGCTGGCTCTCCTAAAACCCCCTGCCTTGTGTTTCCTGCAGGATCATCCTTGGATCACCCCTCCCGCCCCTCCCTGGTGGTCCTCCCCACTCTATGGGACGGATTCCCCGGCCGCACCCTGGCTTCTTGCCGGGGCGCCTGAAGCACAGACTTGCCCTGATCTGGCCCTCCCATCCCTCCCTTTGTTCTTGCTCTGCTCTGCCCCCCCCCCCCCCCCTCTGGGAGCGTCTGGAAGCCGCTCTTTAGAGAGGGGGTAATGTCACATCCGTCAGTGACCACCTGAGGGCGCTGTAGTGCACTGGGACTTTTAGGCACTGCAGCGCTTCACTAAAAAGACTACATTTTCATACATGCCCCGCGCACACACCGGAACACCTACACTGATCTGTCATCACATCTGTTTTGTGTTACCGTTGATTATCTGGACTATATATTCTACCATTCCACCTATGTTTGTGATCGCGTCGTTGTCTTCCTTGTCTTCCTGCTCCTAGTAAGTTTGTTCCTGATCTTGCCAAAGTCTAGTTCGTGTTATCTGTCTTGTTTTGTTGTTGATTTGTTACTTTGTATTTTTGAGATTTTGTATTTTTTAGTCACCGTTTTCTGCACTTATAATCTATTAAATCTGCACTTGAATCCACAATCTTTTTGTTCCTGTTTTGCTTTTGTTTTGATCACGCCTAACGTGACACAAAGTAAGTTGACCTATACACATAGAGTATGCTAACATAAAGTAATAGCTAACAGTGTTGCCAATTATTTTCAATGAAAAGGTGCTAAGCTCTGCCCGAAAAGTCACTAGATGTCGCTGGATGATGTCATACTTCAATTTGCACATTACTGTCGTCATCACGTTATGCTGTTTCTGTTTGTTTAACAGCCTATGACTAATAAAGGGGTATTTATACAAGCACTATGCTTTATATAAGCATGTCTATTCAACTAAATGTATTGCTGTTTGAATACAGTATATCAACATAGATGTGAAGTGAATTTGCAGTAATCTCTCAGATTACGAAACTTGATTGTGAACAAGGTCACATTAAATTGTTAAAATAAAGGAGAAGCAGATCAGTTTGACTGTACCCTGCTGAAAAATCCAGCTTAAACCAGCCTAGGCTGGTTGACTGGATTTAGCTGGTTGACCAGCCTGGTTTCCAGCCATTTCCAGCCTGGTCTTAGCTGGTCAGGCTGAAAAATGACCAGCTGAATCCAGCTAAAACCAGCTGTACGACGACTGGGCCAGTCAGTGCTGGTTTTCGAAAACGCACACTAGATCGGAGTTGACTGCGATAAAGGGGTTCGAGTCTGGCAAAGAACAGTTCCAGAAAGCTGGTAACAACAATAAAAAAAAAAAGTATGCAAAAAATAAAATAAACAAGTAAATAAAAGAATGAGATTGTGGTAAGATCTGAATAAGTGGTAAGAATCAGGCGGCCGTGTGGGCTTTTCTATTTCTGGATTGCATTTGAAAACACTATCAGTTGGGTTTAGGGGAGGGGGTGGGTGGGTCTATCGGTGCTTTTGACAACATGATCGGTTGGGTTTAATGAAGGAGGTGGGTGGGATTACTAGTCGATTGGTCAGTCAGTCAGTCGACAGCAACCTCTAATGGATTTACGCAAGAAGAGCAGGTATGAATGGCACTTGCGAGAGAAATTTGAGATCTCAAAAAGCGTACACAGCGGGCTCTGGTGGATTTGTAAAAACAAAAACTGCAAAAAAAGTACCTCCTGAAATGTATTTTGCTCTCTCCGAAAATGTATACAGGGGTACGTATCTATAATGAACCTGAGTTGGATTTTTACACATTTAGCGAGATACCACATATTGCAAATCAAGCGTTATTAGCATAACTTGTGTGTATTTTCATGTTTGATGGCAATATTCCTAAACTGTAAGTCCTCAAAGCTTCAGTAGCAGCATTTTTTTGCTTTTTTTTAGCTTTGAGCGGTCATGGTTAGATATAGCAGTAGGTGAAGTAGAGAATGTTGACTCAGCCACACAGAGGTGTTTTCTTTTTGAAGTTGATTAATAGAGGACTATTAAAGGTGGCACACTGTGCAACATATTGACCAAATGGGCCATTTACCGCTCTATGTCCAGCTACAAAAAGCCCACTTAGACCAAATAATGGCTTGGGAGCTTCTGCACATCTATAACTACTAGGAACACATCATTTTAATGAGGAACTAAACCCCTCACTATAGTAGTTTATCAAGCCAGTGGTTCTCGAAGCAGGGCATTAATCACAATTAATCTCTTGCAATTACTCACAGGAAATGGTGTGATTAAATAGTTAACTGTTCTATCTATCTATCTATCTATCTATCTATCTATCTATCTATCTATCTATCTATCTATCTATCTATCTATCTATCTATCTATCTATCTATCTATCTATCTATCTATCTATCTATCAAATAAAAGTAAAGTCAGCTAAATTATATCACTGAACTAATTACCAATGGGCTATATGCCCAAGTGTTTTTCAGCCACCCAGTACCCATCTGCTCTATTCCTGGACTACTAAAGGCCTTCTCCTCCACCCCCCTTCACCTACCGAATAATTACTGGTGTGTGTGGAGTTTTTCCCCATGTGCTTAAAGGTTTCTGGGTCCTCCGATGTTCCCCTAAGTCCAAAAACAAGCAATAGGTGAATTGGATAAACAACTGTCTATAAAGTGTGTGTAGGATAATGCATGGGTGTTCCCCAGCACTGAGGGTTGTACTGTAGTGTTTGTTGCAACAAAAAACTATTTAAAGTGTATTTAGTGGTTCATTCTGCTGTAGCAACCCCTAGGGAATTCATTGCAGCTACATGCCAACTAATTCTCAGAGTATTAGTGGACTGTAAGGTGAGGGTTAGTGCAAAGTTTCATATAATCAGGAGAATGTCTGTTGGTGGAGCAGTATCAGTGGATATTAATCATCATTTACTAAAATTATGAGGAGTATTAGTTGGCATGTAATTGCAATATAATCTTTGAAATATAGTGATATCTACGTTTTTTTTCTTACATTTGCTTTTTAAAGGGTAAAGGTCAGGGCTTTGTTAGGTAATCAATGAAAAAAGCCCCACCATCTTGTGGATGTGAACAAGATGGACATATATTTGAAATGTACAACAGTATGTACCCTAATTGGGCGTTCACACTAATGCAAAGATGGGAATAGCGGTGCAAATTGAGCGTTTTGCGTGTTTAACTTGGGAATCGAAGGATTCGCTCATGTTGGAAAATATGAACTGTAGCATACATTCGCGCTATATTAACCAATCAGTGACTTGCTCTTGTAGGGGGTGATTATGATGTAGCGCCTGCATTTGGTGTCCCAAGAAGAGATCCTCTTTCCGACACTGGACAACAGCTCATCGAACTGCACTCGGCTCAGTCAAAATTCAACTGTGTGCACCTGGAACACTGCAAAAAAGCTTTTCTTACTTAGATTTTTTGTCTTGTTTCTATTCCAAATATCTAAAAATTCCTGTATTAAGAAGCATTTTCAAGACAAGCAAAACATATTGTCTTGTTTGAGAAATAATATGCCAATATTAAGTGAGTTTTTCCTTAAAACAAGCAAAATAATCTGCCAATGGGGTAAACAAAATAATTTTACATCAAAAGAAAAAACAATATTAATTTAATTTAGTAATTAATGACTTTTTTTTCAGCCCAGTACAAATTGAGGAACGCTGATCTAGGTATAGTTTCTTAAGGAGTTGATCAACTTACAGAGTTAGGTGCACCTCTGAAAGGATCTAGTGCACTCAGACACAGCACCGAACGAATATACGCTGTTTTTAGCCTTCCTAAAGCACATAAAGCACAGCTGCCTTCTCAAAAAAACCGTTAGCCGTTTAGCAACGAAGCTAGAGTCAAGTAAATCCATCCAGAAGCGAATCTCTTGACGTGAATACACATCTATCGGGAAGTGACATTCATAAGTGAAGCAAGTTGGCAAGTTGGCTGGTTTTAGCTGGTCAACCAGGCTGGTTTTAGAGGGATTTTGGCCACTTCCAGGCTGGTTTCCAGCCATTTCCAGCCTGGTCTTAGCTGGTTAGGCTGGGAGATGACCAGCTAAAACCAGCTTGACCAACCTAGCCAGGCTGGGAGCCCAGCCAAAACCAGCTATGTCCAGCTTAAACCAGGCTGGTCAAGCTGGTTTTAGCTGGATTTAGCTGGTCATTTTTCAGCCTGACCAGCTAAGACCAGGCTGGAAATGGCTGGAAACCAGTGTGGAAGTGGCCAAAACCCCTCTAAAACCAGCTAACTAGCCAAGGCTGGTTTAAGCTGGATTTTTTAGCAGGGGAAGCAAATTTGAATTTTTGAACTCAAAAACATCTATTTTTGTGCAAATAGCACAATTTGTTTGCGCAAGATACGTCTCGTGTGAACAGCAGAAATTATGCATTTTAGATTAAAAAAATTTAAAAAGTGCCCTCTCAACTAAAACATGCAACGAAACGTACATGGAGCAACATATTTAACTTTGGCAAAAATGTAGACTGAAGTATTTCCAATGAGTCTGGGCTTCCATCTTAACAATCACTTGGGCCTGCAACACATTTATCTCTTGCCCCACAACCTCTTCTTTTGCTGATTGAGGACTAAAGTGTTGACCTTCTTCATAAAGAGCTGTGTCTGGTGAAAGCACATTGTTCAATCATCAGCGATCATGATTAGCATTCAGGTCATCCGCGTTCGATTCATCCCCTCATTGTATTGCATTGAATGGCGTGTGACCTACGTTAAAGACTTTCTCCATGGATCGCGGAGTGTGTCAAATACTACCCTTTGAAGATGAGAGCAGTCAGCAGAAATTTTCAATTCGATATATCTGCCATTGACAAGACACCATGCCCCGGTCTAACCCCTGACCAGATGTCTGGCGTTATCACGGTTATTTCAAGAGGTTCGCTGAACGATGGGGACGCAAAATAATTAGCAGCTTTAGTTCCTTTCTCTTTTCCGTTCTCATGTTGATTCTCACCTGCTGGCTGAGAGAAGATGAAAGCTCGTATGATCGATTCCACCTATCCCTGTCGAGACGAGGTGAAATCGGTTTGTGTTGGCAGAGCTTAGACGACAAATAAATTAGCACTGATTTGGATCAGACAAGTGCTGAACAAAGGTATCAACATGCAGAAGAGGTACAGAAGTATATTGATCCAGCTCAGTGCAATGCTAATGCGATGCATGATCAAGGCTGACGGGGGAGAAAACACCGGGTGGCTTCTGAATCTATTCCGCTGTGCTTTCTTATGTGGTTTTCACATGGAGGCTAAGATTAAATAAGACACAAGGCTTGATTTTGATTGGCATGGTGGGTTTAGATACTGAAGTTTTCAAGTATCGCCAAAGACATTGGTACATTTCAGGAGTTGTCAGGTCAAGTACTCATGTGCAGTTACACACATGCTTAAAATGCGCAGGGTGATTACATGTGAGACAACCTTTTCAGAGCAGAACTGATTTAACTTGATAGGGTGCATTTAAGACGTAGCCTTCCAGTTAAATTCATGCAGACCTTTACTGTGGGTACACACCAAAGGTGGTGAGACTGTCAAAGTCCACTACATTGATCTCATATTTAAAAGGGCCATTGCAGTATATCCGCAAATTACTTACATTCCCGCAATAAAAAAAAAAGAAAAAAAAATCAAAAGAATCAAATTTATCTATGGGAGATCAAGTTGTTGCATGTGCTGTGGCTTTGTTCCACTTATCAAGTCAGGTCAAGTCAATCAAGCCTTTATTTGTCACTACAATTTCGTATAGCGAAATTGGACCCCCCAGACCATACACAAAACATCACACTTTTCAGAGGAGACAGATCATAGGAGGTAGCATTTAGAAAGGAAGAAAGATACATTTGGACAGTTAGGCAAAAAAAAAAAACACCCCCTCAGCTTGCCCTTGATTAGGACAAAGTGAGAAAAGGGAGAAAAACAGCCCTATCTTAGCATAAGCACACAATCCAATTTGTCCATATGTCTGAAGTATTCTGAAGCAGCAAAGCTGTTTTGTACTGTTATAGTTGGGATAAGACTCCCACTTTAAACAAAAAATAGAACATTAATGTAGATCAGTAACTCACCAGAAACTTTTTTTTATTTATGTCGCTGTCCAGTGACTGCATGATTCAAACATTTGGGAACAAGTGTAGCTATGTTACCATCCAAAAATACGAAAAAACTTTATGCGCAAAACTGGACTATCGCATAAAAGTTGTGCGAATGAAGCTTCGTTTCCATCCAATGAGTCAAAACGAACAAAATCGTCACTTCCTGATTAACTGGCGCCAAATATCAACAGTAAAATCTGCATTTGCTGCAGTAGGAGAAGCTGCATCAATCTTTTCTAAATGAATGCGCCTCAGAAGACAATCCTGACGCGGAGCACAGGCGCTCTTGATTCTGGAGGTCATTAATAATATAATAACACTAATACTGAAACAGTAAGGTGTTTTATAATGACAAAAACAACATTTCAGATGTTTTATAATGTACTCAGCCTGACGTTTTGTTCATTCACACACATTTTAAGCATCACATGATCTCTTTTAACAAAGACACATGACCTTTTTTAATGCGCATGCTGGAGTTTGTGCGGTAAAAGTGTTTCCATCGCAGTTTATGCGTATCTTTTCTTATCGAATAAAAAGTTTATCCTACCCAGTTAGGCGCATACGTTTTTTATGCGCATTTTCAAAATTTATGTGCATCATGGCGTTTCCATCAACTGTTTTTTTTTATGCGCAGTTTGCAAAATGCGAATAAAATAGGTGGTTGGAAACATAGATAGGTAGATAGGAATCAAAGTTCATAGGACTGTGTTCTCTGAAATCCTCTCAAGCGGTGGACTTCTACATTCCGATTGGTTGCTGCCGAACCACATCATAGCTCATTGCCATAGAGTTGACAAGTCCCTTTTAAGGCAAGTCAGTTTACACAGTCTGTATGGGAAAACATTGAATTCTCCAAAACTGTTTGGCAAGCTTACGATTTCATAACATATTTGGAATCACCCTTATAATTACACAACAACCGTCTCTTAAGTTTTGTTTGTAAATGTTCGGATCAAACAAAATCAGCATGTTTTCAGGTTGCCCAAGCTAATGCGCATGCGCACTCGAAAGGAACTAAATCACAACACCAACCTCATTTATGGCCGTTCTACACCTTATCATCTTCAGGATAATGCTTTGTCAGTGATCCACAACTTGGTCTTGATGGTGAATCTCCGCCAGAAATGACAGCGACTCTTTGTTTACAAGTTTGCACATTTGAGTAGTTGCTGCTGTCATGTGATGTGCGTTTGACAGGACGGACTGTACCTCACGTTTGTTTCATACAGATTATAAACCCAAAAAACTGTTTTTAGTTTATTTAGTAGTACAGATTTCGTTCCCACTTTTTATTAAGTGTTCCTAACTACTATGTACTTACAACAAAAGAATAAATACAATGTACTTACTGTGTTTATAATGTATTTGAGAACACTTGTGGTGCTTTTGAGTTGGGATAGAGGTTGGGTTATGGACAGGTTTGGTGGCATGGGTAGATTTAAGGGTAGGCTAAGGTGGGATGGTCAACAGTGTATTTACAAATGTAATTGCACATGTAATTACAAACAAGTATTTAATCAAGCATAAGTACACAGTAAATACATGTATTTACACAATAACTACATTGTAACAAACTATTAACTCCTATGTAAGTACATATTAGTTAAGGCCACTTAATATTAAGTGGGACCCAGATTTCTAACTTTATTTTGAATAACATACCATAACTTTAATTTGAATAATATACCTTGGAATGTCTTGATTGACCAGATATTTCACAGAGTAACAATAATAACTGTGATTGTCATTCAGAGGTTGTCAGGGAATTTTATCGGATTCTATAGTAAATCTCCTTTGAAGGCCAGAGGGCGCTCTCACGGAAACTTCCAAAAACGAAACTCAGGAAATATATAGGTGTGTTTAGAGTAAAACCATCCTTAAAACAACCTAAATTCTTTTCCAGTGGGCTAAGTAATATAGTCTTATTACAAACTGAAAACAAAATTATTTACTTAGCCCACTTGCAGATTAGCTTGCTTGTTTTAAGACATATCTTGATCGATTTCTGTTTTATAAATCTAGAAAATGCTTCTTATATAGAGTATTATTATTATTAATGGCGACATGGTGGCCCAGTGGTTAGCACTGTCACCTCACAGCAAGAAGGTCACTGGTTCGAGGCCCAGCTAGGCCAGTTGGCATTTCTGTGTGGAGTTTGCATGTTCTCCCTGTGTTCGCATGGGTGCTCCCCCGAGTCCAAAGACATGTGGCATGGGTGAATTGGATGAACTAAATTGGCCGTAGTGTATTAGTGAGTGTGTGAGTCTTTGGATGTTTTCCAGTAATGGGTTGCTGCTGGAAGGGTATCCGATGTGTAAAACATACACCAGAATAGTTGGCAGTCTGGCGACCCCTGATAAATAAGGAGCCAAGCCAAAGGAGAATGAATGAATTATTATTATTAGGGGCCAAGCACCATAGGTGCGTAGGCACCTATTGGATCCGTTAGCGTTCCTATTATTATTCTTCTTCCGTTTCTTCCGCCGGATTTGAATAGCAGCCCATATAGGCGTATGCAGGAAAGTTGTATAATTTGGCACAATGATAGAGGACAGGCTTAACATTAATCAGACCAAATATGAAGTCTCAAAATCTTCATATAAACTCTCTAGCGCCACCACTTGTCCAAACTTTCACGTATGTTCATCATGATAACTTTTAAACCGAATGGGCTACAATCAAAATTTTTTTCCTCTGATTCCTTGTCTCAGTCCGATTCAAACGCACCATATGACGTCATTTTCCGTCATATATTTTTTCGCGCTATTTTGCATTATTCGAAAAACCTATTTGATCGAACTCATCCTAGGCCCTTTCTCCCATTTTCACCAAAATTTTATCACATGATCAACAGACCATGCCAACCAAAAGTTATGGAATTCAAGTTGATTAAACCAACCGTTTTTGTTTAACTTGCGATCAAATTTAACGAAGAACTTGCAAAAATGGACTTGAGGCGATATCTCCGTAACGCATTCACCGATTCACACCAAACTTGGTATGTGTTATGACAACTAGGGTCTGAGGTTATATGCGGAGTTTCGGCACACTGCTCCTTAGTGGTCAGGAGAAACAAAAAAATTGCTTTTTTGGCTCATAACGTCTCAACCTTTCGTCCGAAACTCATAAAACTGGTCTCATTACATCCGGCAGAGCACGTTGAGTCGAATGATGTCTGATTTTCACAGGTCAGCCATTTTGGCCGTCGCCCATTTCGATTTTTGGCCAAAAATGCTATATTTTAACAACATATTCACATATCATTACAAAACATGGTATGCATCTTCAACCCCATGCCCTGAAAGTACTCAAAAACTTCTGGAGCAGCGCCACCTGTTGGCCAAAAGTGCTTGGCCCCTTAATTGTTGCTTACAGCTATATTTAATATTGTTGTTGTTGTTGTATTTATTTCATACCATACTCTGACAGACAGCAATTCTTTCCCACAAAATAGGTATCGATAATTGTGAAGCTTTATTGGGAGTTGAAACTGGCATTGATTTTCAAAATTGATTTTTGATTTGCCACAACCTCAGCCTCTGTGTATTGCTGTAAGAGAAACCTCAGGAGCTGTTTGAAATGAAAAAAATGAACACTTAATCCATGTCACGCTGTGTCAAAAGCCTGCAGTGTAAATCTGAACTGAGCAGTCGTTCTGTACAAGTGTTTTTTTACATTTGCTTGCCCTCAGGTTATTAACCAACACACAGGTGTATTAGACAGAACATGGATTAAATGTGCGAGAAGGGCTTTGTGCTGACACACTCTTGACCATTCAACACACGGCAGCTTCAGAATAAAACAAGAAACACTTGACCTTTAAAAACCTTAAGCCAGGGTTCAGGCGAAAAGCAGAACAGCGTCGGGCTATTGGATTATTGAACATTCCATCAGCGTCAAGATGACTTTCTTATCATTTAATAGAAGAAGCTTTAGCCATCTGATTGCTTATGTAGCTGAAATAGATGAGTGTGGGTAAATGTAAATTTGTTCTCGGGAAAGGGGGATGTATATCTGGAAATGTATACAGTGCTCCAAATTGCTGAGTGGATTTTTTACGCGCCTTGATATTCAAATTTAGATCAAATATTTAACATTTCTTGCAGATTATTATTTAAACTTATAAAATATTATTATGAAAGGTAATTCTGATGTTTAAAAAAAGCTTTAAACTGCACCAGATGTTGTTCGAAGGTGTTAGGGTTGCACTGTAACCCTGCTGAAAAATCCACCTTAAACCAGCCTAGGCTGGTTGGCTGGTTTTAGTTGGTTGACCAGCCTGGTTTTAGAGGGGTTTTGGCCATTTCCAGCCTGGTCTTAGCTGGTCAGGCTGGAAAATGACCAGCTAAATCCAGCTAGAACCAGCTTGACTAGCATGGTTTAAGCTGGACGTAGCTGGTTTTGCCTGGGCTCCCAGCCTGGCTAGGCTGGTCATGCTGGATCAAGCATTAAATAGAACACCCTAGTTGTAATCGCAAGTCTTAAATATTGCGGGTTTACCTTCCTATTGTTCCCCACTCCACCCCCACAAACTATGTCTCTGCCCCTAAGAATATTGTAAAGCCAATTAGGAACACAGCCATTCATTGTAAAGATGCAAAATGATCATAAGCTAACATCATGCTTAAGTCAAATAATACATATGGAGAAAAGAGGGGATGACTATGATTACATCCTCTATATAAATGTGTGAGATGGGTGTAAAGCTGTCACATCTGACTGCAAAGAGTGTCACAATTGCAGTGTCTTGTCCCCTGTGGACTGTCACATTCCCCCTTTAGGAATCTCACTGGAAAAGTGTTAGTGATAATCTGCTGTACTGTTGACCTTGCCAGGCACATGTACAACCATGTACAGTTGCAGGTTTTATTTCCTCTAGACTAAAAGCATTTTAAAATTTTTTGAACACCATTTTAAGATCAAAATTATTAGCCCCTATATATATATATATATATATATATATATATATATATATATATATATATATATATATATTTTTTTTTTTACAGTGTATTAAATACCTTTGTGGAGTGACATTTTTATTAACACATTATCAAAAATAAAATAATCAGAATAAAATACTGCATTTATTTATTTATTTTTACATAAAAGGGCTATAAAATTAATTATTTTATTTATTTACAGATTTTTTTTTACAGTGCATTAAATACCATGTTATAATAAATAACAATAATCAGAATAAAGTACTGTATTTTTTACGGAAGAGGTCTGTACAATGAATCACAGTATGAATACTGTAATATTACAGTAGATTGCTGGTGCCTGCAAATTGAAAGATAAAAATAAGAAACTTGCTGTATTACATTTTTACAGTAATAGACTAGAGTAATACATTTTACAGTATGCATACTATTAAAATAAAGCAGATTTCTGACATCTGCACTGCCAGTACTTTACCGTTTATTTACAGATTATTTTTTTTTTACAGTGTATTAAATACATTTAATGTGGAGTGACATTTTAAAATACCATGTTATCATCCATTAAAATAATAAGAGTACAGTACTGTATTTTGTACAGAAGAAGTCTGTAAAAATGAATCACAGTATGCCTACTGTAATATTACAGTAGATTGCTGGTGCCTGCAAATCTACTGTAGAAAGCCTGCTGTATTGCATTATTAACGTACTACACTGTAAAATAGTTTCACAATATGCATACTATTCAAGTACAGTAGATTGCTGGCATCTGTGCTTTACCATTTATTTAACAGTTTGTTTCTTACAGTATATCAAATACCTTTACAGTCTGTGTCACCTTTCAAAAATACATGTACAAAAAGAAAACCTTAAACCATTTCTATGCATTAATCTCCAGAAACACCTTATGTACATATGATTCATTTTCCATATGTCTACACGAATGAGTCCAGGGAATGGTGATCCGTTCTGAAAATGTTTGAGCCACGCTTTTATGCAAATGTGTCTTTTAGCAAGACATTTTGTTGATTTATTGATGTGGTAGCTGCTCAGATCTGGTACACATGAATATGCATGCTTTCTTAAACATAGTAGGATGAGCGCTCTATGCCCTCGTCAGCATCTCGTTAGCTTTCAGAGAGAATGTAATTCAGCATCATGGATCGCTGCCAAACGCGGTGGTACATGACTCACGGAAAGCAGACACACCTGAATACACTTCAGCTCCAGAGTCCCGACTTGAGTGCACTTCTATGGTGGCAGTGTTGGGTGCAATGAGTTACTAGCTACTGTAATTAAACTAGTTCACTATTGAAAAAAATAAAGGATTTACTATTACTATTTAGCTCATTTCATGAGAGTTACAGTACTTATGATGAACTTAACATTTCTGAGTGAGTCATTGCATTTTATTAATGCATTAGTACTTGTTGAATCATGATTAATCAATTTTGTACAAGTTTCGTTCATACTTAATTCATGTTAGTAAATATATATTTAAAAATTTTATATATTTTTAATTTAACTACCATTGACTGATGAAACCTCATAAGCTGTTTTAAAATCGTTCTCAAGGTATTGATATTTTGGCAAATTGAACAAAAAGAACTTGAAAATACAACCCAGGCTCATTCAGAATATGTACCCCTATATACATTTTTGGAGAACGCCAAATATGTCCCAGGAGATACGTTTTTTTTTGCTGTTTTTGTTTTCGCTAATCCACCAGAGGCCACTGTGTATGCTTTTTCAGATCTCAAATTTCTCTCGTGAGTGCCATTCATGCCTGCTCATCTTGCGTAAATCAACTAGAGGACGCTGTCGACTGATTGACCGATTGACTGGTCCACCCTCCTCCTGCCTTAAAGCCAACCAATAGTATTTTTAAAAGCACCGATTGACCAGCGACTCGAAATTGGTCTTTGCTTTTTACCCATCTGAGTGCACACACACATGAGAGAGAAGTTAGAGGGCGAAAAACACGTGCACACACACACACACCATGCCTGCCAACATTTGTCTCTGGGGCGGTGGTCTTCGAGGGTGAGGTGCCTGAATGACACTGTTGAGAACCAGGTTAGTAACAGCACTGTACTATGGAGCGGGTTTTGGGTGGCCACTGCGATCGTATACTATACCAAACTAGGCAACCCAGGGGTGTTATAGACTTTACCAAAACACATAGGAATGCCAGGGTTGAGGGTGAAGCTTTCTGGGAGAAATATCTAGGAGAAATAACAAAACGGGATGGTGGTGGGAGATAGGTCTGAAAAACGGGAGACTTCTGGGAAAAACGGGAGTGTTGGCAGGTATGACATACACACAAATGTGAAAAAATGGTTACAAAGTTGGACTGAAAGGTTGCTAGTTAAATTAATGGTCCCAGCAGGAATTGAACCAGCAACCTTTGAGTCCAACGGTCCCACTTTATATTAGGTGGCCTTAACTAATATGTACTTACATTAATAATAGATTGAATTAATAGTTTGTTACAATGTACTTATTGTGTAAATACATGTATTTACTGTGTACTTATGCTTGATTAAATACATGTTTGTAAATACATCTGTAATTTTGTAATTACATTTGTAAATACACTGTTGACCATCCCTTACACCTTAACCCACCCTGAAACCTACCCATACCACCAAACCTGTCCATAACCCAACCTCTATCCCAACTCAAAAGCACCACAAGTGTTCTCAAATACATTATAAACACAGTAAGTACATTGTATTTATTTTTTTTTGAAGGTAAGTACATAGTAGTTAAGGCCACTTAATATAAAGTGGGACCAGTCCAACTCCTAACCATTAGGCCACACGTATCTTTATAATGTCTGATTCTAAATAATTACATAATTATTTATAATTCACTATGAGGATGAGCTTCATAGAATGTGTCACCAAAAATATGTACTGTCTTCATGACAAAGACAAAACACATGAACTATTAGAAATTGGTTATTAAAACTATTAGTTTAAAAGTGTTGGGAAAGAAACTTACCTCTGTTAAAAACCATTTGAATTCAGGATGACAAATATCTGTGCCTTCATCTATAGAAAGTTAAGGGTAACACTTTAGAATAACTATCCATTATAACTAGTTAATAGACCATTAATAAAATGTTAGGTATAAATTAGGTTATAAACGACTTGTTAAATAAAAGTTAATAGTTGTTAATTATTTATAACTGTGCCTCTTATAGATGGCTAATAGATAACTTCCTTAAATGACTTGTTAACTGTATTTTAATGATTTATAACTATACCTAATGAATTAGTAATAGATTATGAACAAACGGTTAGTAAATAACTTAATAAAGACTTGTTAGGTATCAGTTATTAGTGTATGTATGTTATCGGGATGTTATTCTTAAGTTGCAGCTGTTTTTCATTTATTAACTGTTAGTAAATGAGGAATAGTTGGAACTTTAGAATAACAATAATATATATATATATTATAATATAAAAATATATAAATATCCCAATAACATACATAAGCTAATAACTAACGCTTAACTAATATATTTACTCACACTTTACAGATCAGTTGTTCATCGTTTGTTAACCATCTACTAATACCAGTGAAACTTTGTAGAACAGCAAATGGATGGAACAAGTTCAAGCTACAGAAATTTGATGTGATATTTAAAATGTTTGTATCTTAACCTTGTTCCACTTATAGGCTTTTTGTGTGCTGTGTTTTACCAAAGAAACTCCACAGATGAAATGTTGAACGTTGTGTTTAATGTATAGAAACACACATACTGAACCATCACATGGCAGTACAGCACAAGAATACAAACCCATGAAGTGCTAAACATGAAAACAAAATAAATAAAAATTTGTTTAATTAAAGTTCTACAAAGTTTCACTGGTGTTATTAGATGGTGAACAACTGATCTGTAAAGTGTGAGTAAATATATTAGTTAAGCGCTACCGTACGTTCACACCGAAAGCGGCGAGAGCGTCAAAGTAGCCGGAAGTCATTCATTTTCAATGAGAGCCGGCGGCGATAGGCGGCGATAAGCGGCGAGGAGCAGCGCGGCGCGTCTTCGCCGGCGTGAGCGTCGAGGAGAGTTGAAATGAAGTCAACTTTATGGTAATGAGCTATGACGCGGTTTGGCGGCAAGCAATCAGAATGAAGACGTCCATCGCTTGATAGCAGTTCAGAAAACACAGACCTGTGAACTTTGGTTCCGACCACAGTTGTTCCCAAGGGTTTGATTATTGCGGTCGCCGGATTTCCAATTATTTACAATTATTTTCCTACAGGAACATACATTAAATAAGTTACTGGCGAGTTACTGATGTTCATTAATGTTATATAAATTTAATATAATTTAAATTTTATATAAAAGCGGGAATCTCACGCGATGTGACAGTACAAAACAGTACTGCTGCTTCAGGATATTTCAGACAAATGGACACATATTGGATAAATAGAGCAAAGCCACACCACACGCAACTTGAACTTCCATTGTTGTATGAATTTGATAAGAAGTGCGCAACATTTTCACGCTAGAAAACGTCTTATGCAGGAATGTAACTGATATGCTGCAACGGCTCCTTTAAATATGAGATCAATGTTGCGAGTTTTGGAGCTGAAGGCAGAGAGCGTTGTCGCCAGGGCGGCCAGAGCGACCTTGGACGCTCTCGCCGCTTTCGGTGTGAACGTACGGTTAGTTATTAGCTTAAGCATGTTATTGGGACGTTATTCTAAAGTTGCAACTATTCCTCATTTACTAAGATTTAATAAATGAAAAACAGCTACAACTTTAGAATAACGTCCCAATAACACATATACACTATTAACTTATACCTAACAAGTCTTTATTAAGTTATTTACTAACCGCTTGTTCATGATCTATCACTAATTTATCAGATATAGTTATAAATCATTAACACAGTTAATTAATACAGTTTAGAAGTCTTTTACAACTTGTTAAATAACAGCTTGTAAGTTATCCATTAGCCATCTATAAGGCACAGTTAAAAAATAATTAACAAACTATTAACTTTTATTTAACAAGTCATTTATAACTGGTTACCTAACAGTTTATTAATGGTCTATTAACTAGTTATAACGGATAGTTATTCTAAAGTGTTACCAAGTTAGGACTAAGTAAAATAAATATGATCTCCATCAACCAAATGCAACACATACTGCGACAATAAACCCATTTGAATCCACCGAAGTTAGTAACTAACACTGCAAGATTTTCCTCCTTTTGCATCACCAGGCAGAATCTAGACTATAGGCTGCAGCACTTCAGGCATGCTGTGAGGAGACGACAGTCTGTACTCATTCCTCCCAGCATGCAGACTACAAGGCCACTTCGTTAATTAGAGCATCACGAATTGTCACAAAGATTCAGAAGCATCACCGTGAGCACCACTTCATCCCACAAATCCTTTTTATTTCGACAGAGCAGGTGAAACCTTGGTGTTCAACACAAGCTATGTTTCCATTCAAAGACGGGAATTAGACTTGTGTAATATTGCATAATATTGTAATAGACTCATGTAATATTGCTCTGTTTATATCTAATGAGTCAAAGAGAACAAAGTAGTCACTTCCTCATACACTTCTACCAAATATCAAAAAGAAAAACGGAGTTTGCTGTGGTAGGACAAGCCAATTTGGGCCTTTTTTTGTATAATAAATGACTTGCACCTCAGAAGATGAACATGTGGTGGATTTTGGAGGTGTGAGAGGCTCTTTGGAAGGCTCAAGTCAGATCTGGAGGTAATAATAATTTAATACCAACACAGGTTCTTTGTGAAAATGTACCTCGTATACATTTCTGGAGAGTTTGATTATATATAGCCAGAGCTACATATGGAGTTCGTCTTTAAAATGAATGCTACAGAGTGGTATGATGCCGGCGACTGCTTCTGTTTCTTTTTGCGCTTACCAGCTGACCGCTTATCTCCTTGTGGATGACTTTTGTGGTGTTACCAGTTTGCCCTGTGGCTCGTCATGTACGTCGGTAGACTTGTGACCCAGAGAGGGGTTGACCGTGAGGACGGGGTTTGAGTCCGGTGATGTACGCTTCCAAAGAGCAGGTAAACAAAGGGCAAAAAATAAAATAAACAAGTAAACAACAGGGGGACAATGTGGTAAAATCTGAAAATGTGCTAAGAATTAGGTGGGGGCTTTTCTTTTTCTGGATTGCTTTTGGAAACACTGTCGGTTGGGTTTAGGGAAGGTGTGGGGTGGGGCAATTTGTTGGTTGAACAGTTAGTCAGATGACAGCTGCCACTGGTGGATTTATGCAAGTACAGCAGGCAATCGCAAATTATGTAGCCAGAGGTACGTATGGGTTGGTATGACACAATTTCTTACTTACCAGCTGACCGCTTACCTCCTTATGGTTGGATTTTCCGCAGTTACCAATTTGTAACTTGACACGTCGGCAGACTTGAGATGCAGAGCCGAGTTGACCATGACAATGGGGTTCAAGTTCAGTGAACAATGGTTCCAGAAAGTGGGTAAAACAAAAGCTAAAAAAATCAAATATACAAGTAAATAAAAGGGTGAGAATGTGGTAAAATCTAAAAGGTAAAAAAATAGGGGATCAAAACACTGCAGGTGGGTTTAAGGAAGAGGTGGGCGGGTCAATCTATGCTTTTTAAAACACTATTGGGGTTGGGTTTAGGGAAGGTGGAGGGAATCGGTCAGTTAGTCAATCAGTAGGTCAGTCAGTCAACAGCGGCCTCTGGTGGACTTATGCAAAAAGAGCAGACACAAATGGCACTCGCGAGAGAAATTTGAGGTGTGAAAAAGCGTACAGATCATCCTCTGTTGGATTCGCGAAAACAAAAACTGTAAAAAAAAAAAAAAATCCTGGGATGTATTTTGCTCTCTCTAGAAATGGATACAGGGGTACTTAATCAGAATGAGCCTGGGTTGATTTATAAAGCAAACATGTTCTCATCGTAGTTTATTCACATTTTTTCTTATCATATGAAAAGTTTATCCTACTCAGTTGTGCACACAGTTTTTTTATGCACATCTTCACAATTCTAAAGCACTTTTTATGCAATATTCCAAAATAGGTGGATGGAAACATAGCTACTGACTCCATCTTGGCTTACAAACCTTCAAATAGTGAGCCTTAAAACAAACCCTCTGGAAAATTCTGGGAAACTTTTTTAGCCTGGGATTGGCGTCACAATCAAGTATGCTTCTGGCATCAATAGCACTTGCAGACAAACACTGGGGAGAAGCAACTGTCCTCAAGGATATTCTTAGAACAGTGTGAAACATGAGGGACCGGATTAACCGGGTCATGCCATTGGCCCGGATCATATGCTATAATCCCATTGGACTCGGCAAGGAGTCTTAGGCTATGTCTACGACATAAAAGACTACAGACTGAAGTGTGGACTGTGGAGATGGAGGCATTTGACAAAGATGACACATTTAGTCATGTGATGTGACATTCGACCCATTTGATGTACCAATTTAATCCAGCATAAGATTGCCCTCATGTTTTTAAATATAGCAATGACAAGTTTCCTTCACACTGTAAAATTACTGGGTTACATACACAATTGATTTGTGTTGGGACAACATGAAGGAATTACGTTAACTTATAAGTTTTTACAAATTTAAGTGGATTAAAACAATTAAGCTGTCCCAAAAATAAAATCTCAAGAATTGTCTCATTTTAAATAAGTAGTTTGAACAAACGGCAAACATGACTTTTTTATATTAGGTGGCCTTAATTACCATGTACTTTTCACATCTCTGGCTCATTCCTGCTGCTCCAATCCCCACTCTCCCTCACCATCTTGTTACTGCATCTCCAATCACTGTTCTCCCTTACCAGCCACCTCTTAAGCTGCGGTCACACTAGAGTTTGTGCGTGCGAAATTCTGTCGTGCAGAGCTTCTCTTCTGTTAAACTGAACAGTCGCATCATTGATGACGTAAGTGTGCTTAGCCTCGGAAGGCAAACAATGCAACATGTGTGCGGGCTGAGGGAGAGAGGGACAATCGTGCCTGGGCATGGTTCAAGACAACCGTTCCTAGTGTGAGTACACCCTCTAGTTTTATTATTATGCACATATTTCATTTGCCTAAAATTTTCAAGGCTATGGGTTTGCTTATATTTGAAGTAGTCAACTAATCATATTAAAGGCAACAGGTTAACTCACTTATTTTAAGTAAAGAATCATTTTAACAGTGTAGGACAGGGGTCACCAATCTCGGTCCTGGTCCTGGTGTCCCTGCAGGTTTTAGCTCCAACTTGCCCCAACACACCTGCCTGGAAGTTTCTACTATACCTAGTAAGACCTCGATTAGCTTGTCCAGGTGTGATTGATTAGGGTTGGAGCTAAAATCAGCAGGACACCGGCCCTGCAGGAACAAGTTTGGGGACCCCTGGTGTAGGAAAAACAAACACAATAGAAGCCAGTGGTTACGGGTTTCCAGCGTTTTTCAAGACATTTATTTTGTAAGAGAAACAGCACTGACACGTGAAGGGCGAGTAAATGATGACAGAATTTCAGTTTTGGGTGAAATATCCCTTTAAGGACTGGTTAATACAAAGTAGGACAAAAAAATTTGAAACAATAGACGAATTAGTTTAGCGTAACCAGTGGCGTAGCGCAAAATGCGGAGGCCCCCCTGCAAGGATCGCTGACGGGGCCCCCTGATGAAGTGGGGGGGGGGGGGGGGGGGGGTACGTCGTACGTCAATTTGCATATCACTGACGTCATAACGTTCTACCATTTGTTTGTTTAACAGACTATGGTTAATAAAGGGGTATTTATAATTGCACTACACTTTATATATGCATGTTTATTTAACTAAATTTATTGCTGTTTGAATACAGTATATCATTATAGATGTGTAACGTTAGTGAATGTGCAGTAATCTCTCATATGTAATAAACTCAGACAAGTTCAGAAACTGTCACTAAAATATCTGTGATTGTGAACAAGAAAAGAATAAACGGTCCAAATAAATTGTTAAAATAAAGGAGAAGCAGATCGGTTTGACTTTACAAGGGAAATACCTTCACACTGCCTGTGCTAAATCATTTGTCGTCGGTACGCAGAGGTGTGATCTGCTCTCGGGCTGCAGGTGGGAGAGGCTGCTATACGAGGACTGACTGGGCTGCCTGTCAGTGCTGTGAGGTGGGGGAGGGGCCGGCGGCATCACACGCAACTCGTTGAGAAGAGTAGGGACGGTACAGTATGGACAAATGACAGTCTAAAAAAAAAATCTCCAAAAACACACAAAAAAGTCGCTAGATTTGTTGCTAGGGGGGTCTGAAAAGTCGCTAAATCTAGTGACAAAGTCGCTAAGTTGGCAACATTGGCGGCAAGCAATCAGAATGAAGTAGTTCACCGCTTGAGAGGTGTTCAGAGAACACAGACGTGTGAACTTTGGTTCCGACCACAGTTGTTCCCAAGAGTTTGATTATTGCGGTTGCCGGATTTTTTTTTTAATTATTGAAAATCGCGACAACGCGGGGCCCCCCGCGGTGCGTGTCCTGCGGGCCCGTCCGCTACGCCACTGAGCGTAACAGCCATGGTCCTAAGAAGTTCTTATTAGGCATCAGCCATATTGGGTGCCAGAGTCTTGCAGAAGGATATGTAGGTGATAAAGGAGATTAAAGCAATGCGCTTAATTGAGAAATCCAAGACCTGAACCTGAAACCAGACAGCACCCAAAGAAAACTTTGGGGAGCTTAATGAAGTCTCAACCGCTGACAGATCCTCCATGCCTTGGGTCAATAAGGTTACCGATAGGCAGTGCCAGCTTTATTAAGAGTTTCCCAAACTGGCGGTGAGCTGATGAAACCGGTGGGTGATCAAACACAGCAGAGACTGCACTAATCAGTTCTTCACTGATCACTGAACCCGGCGACACCAAGAGTCTGCTCTGAACTGAACATCACCTCCTTTCGGTCTCTATACACTCTTCATTCCAAGGAAGAAAATGAGTGAAAGTCACCCAGTTCATCCAGTCACATTAGATACTGCCATTTATATGAGACTGATTAATCTTTACTGTCAACACTTTACATCAATCATGTCACTTTAATGTAATACGGTAATGGATATATTCTATTAATAGAAACATATTAATAATGATTGAAATACATCACAAATCTAGCAAAAAAGTATAAGGTAGCACAATCTAATAGTCAAAATCTCAACGCAGGTTAATTGGAAATACACGTCTCAGCCTACATTTGGGCAAAAACTCAAATATGAAAAATACTGAAAACAAAGCTCTATATTGGTTTCTGGAGATCGCAAATTATTTAGCCAGAGCTACGAATGGCTGCATTTAATCTTTAAAATGAATGCTACGGGGCGGTATGACGTCACTCCTTTTCTTGCTTACCTCTGTATGGATGGCTTTTCAGCTGTTACCACTTTGTCAAGTATCTCTCCATGTACATCGGCAGACTTGAGATGCTGAGTGGAGTTGAGCGCTACAATAGGGTTCAAGTCCGGTGACGAATGATTCCACAAATCAGGTAAGACAAAAACCAGAACATTTAAAAAAAAAAAAAACGTTTATAATAGGGGGAGCAGGCCCGGCCCTAACTAATTTGGCACCCTAGGCAAGATTTCAGGTGGCACCCCGTCATATTGCAGTAAACTGCTAGTGCATAGTCATAAATAGCTTTTTGATCGACTACTACAAGCTGGGAAAACGTCAGATACTGTAAATATGCCAATGCAATTAACGTCATTGCTGAATAGATCTAATATTTACACATTTGCTTGAGGAAGGAATGATGGGGGTAGTTACATTACTATTACTATTTTCTATAACATTTATGCCCTTCCATAACATTTGCGGACGTTAAAACTAACAGATAGCACTATAGCTATTTATTGATTTGCAATATGTTAACGTTGGGATGTATAAAATATGGGACAACAAATAGCTTCAAATGATAGAAAACATAGCAAACATTAGAAAATATTGACAATAAAATAAAAGGTTTAGCCTATTAAAGTGAATGGCCTATCCAGAAATTAAATAAAGCTATAAAATCTCTTTCACTTGTAATTCTATTTGAATATTGATTAAAGTTACTGTAGTTATTTAGTGAAGAGCAGGAAATGAATCTCTCATTGTGTTTGTTTGATAACAGAGGTATTAATGTAAGAATGCACAGATCTATAATGAAAGCATCCGACTAATTTAGCGTTTTAAAAAATTTAGTGCGACTAAAAAAAGTGTTTGTGCTCATTTAAGAGAAAATGAGTTGTGTTTAAAATAAAACACGCAGGACGGAGAAAAAAAAAAGACGAAAAAAATAAGCACTTTTCCGACGGTCCCTTACTGAGAGCTTCTCTCAGCGCAAGCTCTCCCGTCGAGCAAAAAAAAAAAAAAAAAGAAATAGACAGCTGTGAAACATAACCAGCTTTGTCTTTTTGTAGGAAACACACTTTAGATGTTTTTAGAGTAAGAGGTTTTTGAGTTATTGCCGTCTATCACTGATTGTGTCAGGAAGATCGAAAACAAAACCAACTAAACCGCACTCATTTCTGGATGTACAGCGGCCTTAGCATTTGCCTATACTGCCTATGCCATGGGCCGGCCCTGAGGGGGAGAATGTGGTAAAATCTGAAAACGTGTTAATTATACATTAACATTTAACATTACATTTAGCTTAAACTTAAATGTTAATTAATACATTAATTAACAACATGTACTAACCAGTAAATAAGGTAGCCGTTATTTACACGTGAACTATTGTGAATCATGTTAAATCTAAAGTTCGTTAAGGATTAGCACATTCCTTAACTCGTCATTAAATCATAATAAAATATTGTTTAGTATTTGTTTAGTATTTTGTTTAGTATCAATTAGTATTGTTTAGTTTACATATTAATACAATATTATTCGTGTACTGTTATTGTTAAGTGTTACAGTTTTTTTTTGTTTTCTGCCAGTGCATGTCATCCAGAAACAAGTAAAAAAAAAAAACCTTGAGAACTTCAACAAGAGAGCTTGATAACCTTTATAATTTGGGTTGACATTGTCTTGTCAGTTCAAAGGATTCCATCAAAGCGTCTGCAAACTCCATATATTATTGTGCATCTGAACGATGTGAAACATGAAAGTAGCTTCAGTTGCAGTGAAGGTGAGGATTTGTAGTGAATTTTAATCTCGTTCTCGCTAAAGTCTACAGTATATAGCTTTAAATAACTCCCCAAATGTATGAAATAGTTTTATGAATCATATATTTGTCATGATGGTGTACTTTAAACTAGAACTCCTTTCTTTCTTTTGAACAAAAGTTAAGGTTAATGCTGGGCAAAACAATTCCCTCAAGTATATTGAATATGGTAACAGAGGCACCCTATACAAAAATGAAATATACTTCAAGTCCATTTTGTGAACTATACTTATATACTTACAGTTAGGTCCATAAATATTTGGACATCGACACAATTCTAACACTTTTGGGTCTATACACAAACACAATGGATTTGAAATTAAACCCCTTTTGGACCCTTAACAAGTGGGAGGCACATATGCAAACTGTTGTAATTCCTACAGCGTTCACCTGATTTGGATGTAAATACCCTTTTGATTCATTTTAAATCCATTTCAAATCCAACGTTAGAATTGTGTCAATGTCAAAATAATTATGGACCTACTGTATATATATATATTCATTCATTCATTTTCTTGTCGGCTTAGTCCCTTTAGCAAGTTTTTACACAGCGGATGCCCTTCCAGCCACAACCCATCTCTGGGAAACCTCCACACACACATTCACACACACACTCATACGCTATGGACAATTTAGCCTACCCAATTCACCTGTATCGCATGTCTTTGGACTGTGGGGGAAACCGGAGCACCCAGGGGAAACCCACGCGAGGCAGGGAGAACATCCAAACTCCACACAGAAACGCCAACTGAGCCGAGGTTCGAACCAGCGACCCTGCAACCTTCTTGCTGTGAGGCAACAGCACTACCTGCGCCACTGCCTCGCCCTATATATATATATATATATATATATATATATATATATATATATATATATATGTTAACTGGACCCCATGTAGTCAGTGCACTGACATCTGTAGTATGTACTATTAGTACAATTGTAGGTAACACTTTATTTGGGTGGTCCATTTGAGTGGGGCAACCGGAGCACCCAGAGGAAACCCTAGCAAACATGGGGAGAACATGCAAACTCCACAAAGAAAATGCCAGCTGACCCAGCCGAGGCTTAAACCAGTAACCTTCTTGCTGTGAGGCGATCGTGCTATGTACTGCGCCCCCATGACATTGTTTTTTTTTGTGGAAAATGGCAACATTTAAAACTTTGATTCTTTTTCCCAAATTCTCTCAGATAAATTATGATTTTAGTCAAATCAATAATTTGTCAGATGCATATGATTGACCCTAAATGCAAATCTTCACACATTACAAGGGGTTGATATAAAATAAATGCTGAAAATCTCTCTCAGAGTTACATCTTGGACACATATGCTGATGGCACCATGAAACTCAAAGCCATACTCATGCATCATTTACAGTTTCTTCTACAAAGTCCCATAGTGTGCCGCCTCATACACATTTTATAATATGCAGAATTACTACGGATAAATAATGTAGAATTAAATGGATGCAAAAATGTAGCACACAGGAAGTGCTCTCAGCGTAGCTCTGACTTTTCACGGCTCCTTTTGTCACATCTTGGGCCAATTGTCCAGTCAAGCACGTCATGATATTACATCAGCCATAACCAAGGTACTGTAGCTGATGGAAGAGTTCTTGGCATGGATGACGACTGCCAACATCGCTAAATGAGTCTAATGGACCACATGAGTGGCAGAATGGCAGCTGTTTCACAAGCTGGCATGTGAAGAACTCTAACGGGGGCTTGTGCGACACAGTGGGGAAAAAAAAAAAAAAAAAACATGGCAGGCTTAAGCAAGTAAAACCTTCCAAACAAACAGGTTTTAAGGAGGAAATCCTAGGAAAACATCAGCGTTCGCTGTGTTGACATGGCCTTCATAATACAGTCATAACTAAAGAAGTTAAAATCCTATAAACTAAACAATCATAAAATGTTTTTGAAAACATTTTCAGAGTTTTTGTAACATTAGTCATTGTAATAAATTAATTAATAAATAAACAATTGCAATAAAAGTATTGTGAGTAAGTTTTAGTTCGAGTTTATTGTCAAACTTTATTGTGACATAGTTACAGTGTAGTTATTCAATCATTGACAAGTTTTCCACCCAGAGGAAACCCATGGGAACACGGGAACACTGGCATAGACAGGACTCAAACCAGCAACCTTCTTGCTGGGAGGTGGCAGTGATAACCACTGATCCATAGAGCCTATTCAATTAACTACTGAGAAATATGAAGGAATCACATTTACTTACTGTATGGTTGGTTTAGAATGAGGGTTAAGTTACATTTATGTAAAATTTATTGAAATTTTATTGTAATGGAACGTGCAATTATGGTGGTAAATGAAACCTTAATATTAAAATGTTTATTCTTTTAATATATATATATACAATATATACAATATCTACAGTTGAAGTGAGAGTTATTAGCCCCCCTTTATTTTTTTTCCCTTTTTTAAATATTCCCCAAATAATGTTGAACAGAGCAAGGAAATTTTCACAGTATGCCCGATAATATTTTTTTCTTCTGGAGAAAGTCTTACTTGTTTTATTATTTATTATACATTTTTAGGTCAAAATTATTAGCCCCCTTTAGGCTTTTTTTTTTTTTTTGATAGTCTACAGAACAAACCATTGTTATACAATAACTTGCCTAATTACGCTAACCTGCCTAGTTAACCTAACAAACCTAGTTAAGCCTTTAAATGTCACTTTAAACTAAGAAAAAAATGTCTTGAAAAACATAGACCCGGTTTCACAGACAGGGCTTACACTACACTGTTAGACCTTACCGTTTTTTTTTACAGTAGAATACTGGCAACACTGTTGCCAGCCACTCACTGTAAAAATTCGGTTACAGTAAGTAACTGGCAACAGTGTTGCCAGTTAATTACTGTAACTGAACCATTACAGTGAGTGGCTGGCAACAGTGTTGCCAGTTATTTACTGTAACTGAACCCTTTCAGTGAGTAGCTGGCAACACTGTTGCCAGTTAATTACTGTAATAGAGCAGCAGTGGTAACTAACTGGAAACTGTGTACAGTTAATTACTGTACTGTAGTGTTACAAATCACAGCATTATACCGCATACACATTAATAGTATGTCATATATAGTTATTGTAGTGTTACTAAAATTAATCAGCATTCTTAGCTGTTATTAAAAAATAGAAGGCATAAAAAAAATTTCAGACAAATTTATTTTATTGTTTTGGCACCAAACAAATAAATAACAGAAAATGTATAACAAAATTAAGAAATCAGCAGATATAAATATCGTCTCACATATTACAGGTCTGCACAGTAAGGCTGCGATCACATTAACGTTTGAGCATGCAAAATTCTGTCATACAAATTAAACAAAGCGAGGAGTGGAATTAAACAAAATAATTAGAGATTGAAAAAGCAAGCCAGAGAGGTCATGTTTTGATCTTTGATTGGTATCAAGCAATCACATGATGTGATTTCGCATGTCAGCGTTCTCCAAGCTTCTCCAATGCTGCGAATTATGAAATTGGTCGCATGAGCTATCATTCCAGGTCTGAAGTATTCACATGCGTATGAATGGAAGTCTATAGGGAGAAAAGTGCAGTGTGACCAGGACTTTAAGCTGTAACTGAAATTAAACACACCTGATCAAACTAATTAAGGCTTGTTAGAAATCTACAGGTAATGATGAAGCAGGGTGGGAACTAAACTATGCTGCGCTGCAGTTCTCCAGGAACTTGGAGTTTTACCCCCATGGTATATAGCAGGGGTGCTCAATCCTGTTCCTGGATATCTACCTTCCTGCAGATTTCAGTTGCTACCCATATCAAACACACCTGCCTGTAATTATCAAGTGGTGTTCAGGTCCTTATTAATTGGTTTAGGTGTGTTTGATATGGATAGCAACTGAAATCTGCTGGAAGGTAGATCAGCAAATGAACAGCAAAAAAACACAACATAATTATTTTAAATTTTAAAGCTTTAGATAATTAAAAACTGTGTCAAATCTCAATAAAAAGTTTAAAATAATTATAAATAATAAAAATAAAGTTGGCCACACTGAAAAACCAAAGGATCCAATCTTTTATTGTTATAATTATCTCAAGACAACAAGCTTTTTTATTGTTTCTAATATAAATTCATAGGTGGAAACACTGCTCTGAAAAATACTTGGCAACAAACTTACAACCTGGGACCGGACTGAGGAGCTTTTGTGTGTGGATGGCTTTGTGTATCATGTTTTTGTGATTCCCTGTGATGATTTCTGTGCACATGTTACCTTACTGAGATTATGGAATTTAATTTTGGCTTAGTTGCCAGAAATATACATACAACTGTTAGCATCTGTACATTATGGCAGTGTGCAATATCCAATAAATAAATATACTTAAACAAAAGTAATGTAAAAAGTTATATGAGGAGAGGCTAACTAGCTAACAATGTAGCTTTCAAGTACACAGTTCAAGATAACAACAATATAACTTAAAACACAGCCTTATTTTAGAAACCCTCAAAAACATTTAAACACATTTATCTTACTCATTGTAGATTCTTATTTAAAGCCTAAAACATATCAGACTCTACATCTGAATTGATGGACAGAGAATAGAGCACACTCAGCAGTAAACAAATCAAACACCTGGCTCCCTTAAAGGGCCAGCATTTTCTTAAAACTCTAACACCTTTGTGTTTAGAATAAGACAGACAGCCTGTGGGAGTGTGTGGTGATGCCTAAATCATTATTTTCTGCCTTTAAAATGCACATCTCTATAAATAGCAACATAAACCATCAGAGAAGATGGGACAGTAATGGTTGAACAGTAATTTGCTATTTATTGTCAGTTACTATCTGTAATGAGTACATAAAGTAAATTACTGTAATTTATTTTTTGCACTACACAATTTTATACAAAGTCTACTCCTTTTACAGTAAAATAATATGTCAATAAATAATAAATGTTTCCAGTTTTACAGTTATTTACTGCACAATCTACAGAGTAACAGTGAAGTTATACTAATTAAACACACCTGATCAAACTAAATCTAAAGGTAGTGTGTTGAAGCAGGGCTGGAACTAAATTCTGCTGGGCTGCGGCCCTTCAGGAGTTTGACATCCCTGGTACATAGCATATTTTCAAAGGAACTGCCTACATTTATCACAATCATGCACATATCATTAAATAAAAACAATAAAAATATAAAAACTTCATCCAAAGCAAAAAAAAAAAATAAATAAATAAAATAATCTGATCCTCATGTTGTTCCAAACCTGTAATAATAATAATAATAATAAACAAATAACCTGATTAATACAATTATTTAGGAAAGTCTTTATACTATACTGTTAATGCCATTTTTACCTACTTCATTTGAAGTTTTCCAAACAAATTCATTGAGTCTCTGCAAAAATGTATGTATGTGCTGTTTAAGATATTTTTTAAATAACACATTTTTACTAGCTATTTAGCAAAATACTAATATTCAGCTTAAAGTGCAAATTAAAAGCTTAACTATAGGCTAAACTAGGCAAATTAGATTAATTATAGAAAAGTAAACAAAGTTATAAAAATGATTGTGATAATTTGGTTGCTCTGTGTGAATATTTTTGCCTTTAAATGCATCTCGTCAATATCTTTACCTATTAATTAGCTCTGTGACATTGGTTAACTCCTGATACTCAATGTTAAAAACATAAAAGGAACCAAAGAAAACACAGAGATGGCTGCAGAGAAATTTAGCTTATCATCAATGCATGGTCTCACTTTCTCCTCAATACTGACCATACACATACCAAAACTGAACTGTATATATATATAGCAACATAAAGCATCAGAGTACATGGGGTAATAATGGTTGAGCAGTAATTTACCATTTATTATTACAGTAACTATCTGTAATGGGTACATAAAGTAAATTACTGTAATTTATTCTTTGCACTACAAAATTTCATACAAATCCTGCTCCTTTTACAGTAAAATACTGTTTCCTTTTATTACAGCAAAACACTGGCTATTTTACAGTTATTTACTGCATAATCTACAGTAAGGGTTAACAGTGTAGCCAGGACTAGGCCATAGTTCAATTAGGACTTAAATTAACTTTTAGAAACATGCTTAGAATAAAAAAATAAAAAAAAACATTACTGGTGTGTATCTTGAGACAAAACAAAGGCACTGATATATTTAAAAATCAATCAGTGCGATTTTATTTTAGTTGAAACAGCTCAGACTTACATTTTAGTCTAGGACTTAAGCCTTGTCTGTGAAACTAGGTGCTAATTAAATATTATTTACAGTCATCATGGAAAAGATAAAATAAATCAGTTATTAGAAATGAGTTATTAAAACTATTATGATTAGAAATGTGTTGAAAAAATCTTCTCTTCGTTAAACAGAAATTGGGGAAAAAATAAACGGGGTGAATAATTCAGGGGGGGCTAATAATTCTGATTTCAACTGTATATATATATATATATATATATATATATATATATATATATATATATATATGTATATATATATATATATATATATATATATATATATATATATATATATATATATAGTGAAAATTATCCTGTAGAGAAACCAGAATCAGATGGGCAAGTTCAGCAAGTCTCCTCTGACCAAAACATCTTGTTCAGAGCTGCAGGATAGGTGCCGGATGCTTGAGAATGATGGACTAGCCCATAAGGGCAATGCTATGTTGGTATTTAGAATATAGTCAGTTTGTGTGGCTATAGTGTTGTAAATGCAAAAATGACAATACTATTTATCAAACTTGATGTGTAGAGTTGGTCATTATTTCATCGTTCATTATGTAGTAGTGAGTTTTAATGAAACTTAAAGAAAGGTTTTTTGGTAAATTGAGTGTAATGACTATGCCTAAATGCCTAAATACTATTGGGTGCAGATAAATGAGAAGGTTTTAAACAAATTTCGAACATATCGCTTTTTAAATGAGGATAAATTGTCATGGTGTAATGCTTAATCATACTATCCAAAACCCACAACATCTTTAGTATCCCAGTGTAAAAGCTACAGTCAACTGTAGCAAGAAATGAATGACGGTAATTAAAGTAGATATATTAAAGCATTGATTGAACTGCCAGATTATGTTGAAGGAGTCCTTGAGGTGCATCTATCCTGAGGTAATGATTTGTAGATGTTGAACGATTTGTAGATATTAAACAATTACTCATAGCCAGTGTTGGACCTTGTAGATTACAGTACTCAAGATCGAGGCCCTGAGGGTACATGCTGAAATTACCACATGCTGACCGGCTGGGTCAGTTAGCATTTCTCTGTGGAGTTTGCATGTTCTCCGCGTGGGTTTGTGAAATGTACATACGATACATGTGAAATGGTTGTGGTGTATGTGAAAGTGTATGGGTGTTTTCTAGTGTTGGGTTGTGGCCGGAAACATGTGCTGGATAAGATAGCGGTTCATTCCGCTTTGGCGACCCCAGATTAATAAAGGGACTTGGCTAAAAAGAAAATGAATGAATTAATGGATGTTGCTGTTGTTTATTTATATAGCACCTTACAGATTACATGGTAACTTCAAAGTGCTGTATAATACAATGTAAGATTAAAAAAACAACCCTGCAGAAAAATCCAGCTTAAACCAGCATAAGTTGGTTGGCTGGATTTAGCTGGTTGACCAGGCTGGTTTTAGAGGGGTTTTGGCCACTTACAGGCTGAATTCCAGCTATTTCCAGCCTGGTCTTAGCTGGTCAGGCTGGGAGATGACCAGCTAAAACCAGCTTGACCAGCCTAACCAGGCTGAGCCCAGCCAAAACCAGCTGTGTCCAGCTTAAAGCAGGCTGGTCAAGCTGGTTTTAGTTGGTTTTAGCTGGTCATTTTCCAGCCTGACTAGCTAAGACCAGGCTGGAAATGGCTGGAAACCAGCCTGTAAGTGGCCAAAACCCCTCTCAACCAGCAAAAACCAGCCAACCACTCTAGGCTGGTTAAGGCTGGATTTTTCAGCATGGTGAATATAAATTCTGCCCAATCATCTTAGATCATTTAAGCGAGGTACGAAGAACGGACCCCTGATCGGCGTTAAGCAATGAAACCGTCACCACAACAACGCAGATACACAACAACAAACACATATGGAGGTAATCAAAACACTACCACGTTACAACAACAGACAACCACAGAAAGTGCGCACAAACCCACAACCGTGACAATAAGAATGCGTCATGGTTAGTTTCATAGGCAAGAGTTTTTGTGCTTTTCGACCTTTTCTGGTTTAGTATGAACACTTATCTTTGGCTGTGGTATGAGCTGCTGCAAAACCACTCTTGAGTCATTGAGAGACCCCTGTATCTTATTGAGGAGATCTACAGCTATTACTAACTTCTTATCAAATGTCTGCCTAAGCTTGCTTCCATGAAGGATAGAGGAAAGAACGTTATACCACACTACAGAACAAATGAAGAAGTAGAACGAGCCGACTTTCTCTCCCAAAGTGTTACAGTTCTGAGGTTTCCCTCACTTCTGATAGATCTTCTCTTACCTCAGAGGCCTGATAACAGAATTCCTATACATTTTTATTCCTGCTTTGCCATTTTGTTTCTCTGCAGTTCTTCACACTGATCACAGCATGTTTATTGCGTGTTCAGCCCACAAAACCACTGGGATTCATTTTGTTTGTGTTAGTTTCATAAGCTGGTTTTCCACCCTATTGTGAAGTGAGTCTTTTTAAAGTCGCAAAAAAAAAGAAAAAATCCAAATGTGAACTACAACCTCAAGTTCCTAAAGAAAGCCAAGTGACTGCGCGAGGACTGGGAATGGGAGTTGGCAGGAAGCACAGCGGTTGCTAAGTTGTTGCTAGGCAGTTGATAAAATATTTATGGCATTGTTAGGTGGTTGCTAAGAAGTTGCTAAATGGCAACGCTAGTGTACATGTTTGATCAAATGCTAATACTTAGTAAGGAATTTCTAGTGTAGGAGTAAATCTATTAGCCCAGTGACGAAACTAACAGCATGGTCGAATGTTTAATGCATGTAAGCCTTTTAAGAATTTTATTATTTATTAGAATTTATTTATATTAGTTTTTTAGCTCCGAATTCAATCTGACTCCAATTTAAATGATCCTGAAATTTAACGGTATTTCTAATTGTAAGAACAGATCATATTCATCATTTATGATTTAATTTAGAGTTTTGATATTTTCTGGGGTTCGATATTTTAAATTGTACGTTCATTAGGGACCTACGTCGCTCAGAGTTCCACGCCACGGGTTTGCGCTTCTTCTCACGGACAATATGTCGACACTCTGAAAATAGTCAGAGGATGCAGGATTAACTATATTTGAATAAGCTGGTCCTAGTCATTAAAAAAAATTGATCCTTAGCCAAGGCCATACAACTTGCTACTTCCAGTGGTTAAATGACTAAAAGGTCTACATGTTATCGGCACCCCTAGTAGCAAGGAATTCTGGCCCAGATTTGGCAAAAAGCTGGCACAGCAGGCATTCATCCAGCACTGGCATACAGCATGTGGGCCAAACATGGCCCGGGTTTGGCAGAGGTGGCACCGTTTTTAAGGCAGCACACAAGATTTGGGCCAGATGTAAAACGTAGTATTTGGCCCAGATTTAAAAATTTGATAAGTGGGCCATGTGAGTTTGGCCAGTCTTGACCCACATTTAAAATACACTAAAATCATTTTTGAGTAAAGAAAAAAAATTTCTACCAATTAGGTCACTTTGAGAAAAAGCATGCCCATAGTGTGCCTAAAGCGCATCACTCCATGGGTTTATCAATTTCATTACAATCGTGACACACCAACCTATCTGGCCCAGTTCAGGCCCAGTTATGATTTATTAACTTGGCTGAGACTTGGCTCAGATATGGTCTGTGTTTGGCCCTTGTCTGGAAGCCAGATTTGGTCCAGTCATGTACCGTAATTCACTGCGGCATGTGGGCCAAGCAAAACCTGATTGTGTGGGCCAGAGCTGGGCCAGAGAAATTTTGCTATGTGGGACGCTATGGCTAACAATAATCAAATGCGCCTATTAACCAATTCAATTGATGCCATACTATAAAGGAAACGAGACTCCGCATAATCTACTGGATACAATGAATTCGCAAAACTCCAGAATTAATCCAAACTTAACATTTTATTTGTCAGGTAAAATTATATTCTGCCAATTACATAATAAATCATCAGGAAGCCAATTCAGAAATGAGACTAACAATATAACATCAATTAATCAAAGATAAATCAAAGAGTTAGAGATGCATACCTGACCAGAGAAGTACATTGCAGCATAAAGGCTGATTTATTGTTCTGCGTCAAACACCGGCGTATGCTAGGGCGCTGACGCATAGCCCTCTGCCGTGGCTGTCGCCGTCACTGACGTGCACCTCTCAAAAAATTTAACTACACATCACAACAACGCGTAGCGCAAGCTCTGTGATTGGTCGGCTTGGTAGCGCTGACGAGTCGGGACTGAGAGCCGCGCGAATGGCGCGAGCCCGATGTAGCGATTGTTTACAAGTGTGGAGTCCCGTGAAGGAGCTCCGGATGGAAAGTTTTGTTTTGTGTTTACCTCATAGTTAAAGTTGTTGCACGTCCGCCGGTTTCTGCCTCAAAATGAGCGAGTTTGAGTCACTTGTCCAACCAGAAAGTGTTCAGGAAACGCAAAACAGAAGCGAAGAAACTCGACACAGAGGAACATTTACACCTCACTGCCAACTAGCGTTTCAGAAGTGTTAATGCAGACCAACAGAGACAGCGCGCAGAAGTATAAATGCACAGCTGCGCGCGTTGCCTGCGCCGTGAGTTACGCCGGTCACTTGACGCAGAAGTATAAACCAGGCTTAAGTCTCAGAGATGCTGCAATGGGGTGTCTTTTTACAAGATCTCCCCCCGTCCTAAAGCACATCTTACCTTATATACTCAAGTCAAAACAAACAGCCATAAATTCAAGACAATGTGTCACAGAAACCCTGGCCTGGTGAATTTGAGGACTTAACCATCTCTGAGGAGGGAGAGCATCTTATCAAAATCTTATAGAAGTCAAGAACCAAATCAACATATACCAGTGAAATATTACTGTAAAAGTAAGACCACTTTACCAATCACACAGAGACATTTAAAATGATACCAAGTATGAATATAATGCTGCAAGATACACCATGTTAAAACCTTGAACATTTTATGTGAAATGTGCTCTAATCAGAAGGTAACATAAGGGCCAAGAAGGGGGGTTTAGGTTGGAAGGAGAAGGGTGACTTTCTCGCATTACCCCCTGCTGTAGTGTAGCTCTGTTTCTCCAGTCTGTGGCCCCGTTTACACTAATGCGTTTTAGTTTGAAAACGCATAAGTTTTGCTACGGTTACGCCAACCGTCCACACTACGCCGGAGTTCTCGAGCGCCGAAAACGGAGCGTTTCGAAAACGCTGGAGAGGCCGTTTTCATTCTGAAACGCAGCTGCTCCGTCTCAGTGTGGATGATGGAAAACGGAGACATCTGAAAACGGAAGCGGGGCTGCAGATGTTCGCCTCTCTGATTGGGGCTTTTCCTGAATATTAAGTAGCCTAACACACAGTTCAGTCCTGAATCTTCTCAGTGTAAGTTCAGACTTCGCAAGTTTGATCAAGGCTGCAGTCTCTTCTTCTCAGTTTGATATGGAAAAGCAGACTGTACCGAGGACACGGGTAAATCTTCAAAGGGAACAGTGTACTTTATAACTTCATTCACATCACCCTGGCTTCGTTGTTTCACTTTATCAACAATAAAATGTAAACATGATTTAAGGAACTGCCTATTTTCATTTTAATATTAGCAACTTAGACAGCAGACATGTTGAGGCGTCGTGCTGTATAAGATGAGCGTCATCTTCACTGTCTGGATATTTATAACAAAACGGAGCCGATAACAACTGCCTCCTTTCAGTTTCAGTGAAAATACGAAACACACCCTCTCTTTTGCTGAGTATCAGTTTTAAGAATCGATAATGGCCATTTTAAAAGTATAACATACAATAAGTTTATACATTATAGGAAATAAAGGCAAGCGATAAGTCAATATACAGAATGTACGTGGTTACATTAATCATTAACTTATCTTTGGCTCAGCCAAAACACGTTACCTGAGAACAAGTAATAGATTCCAATGCCCAAAGTCAGGGAATATGTCGTTAGATAAAGACAACAAGATGAATGAAATATCCCGTTTAATAAATATAGTGAGATTAGATCCAGCGGGAGATGCTTGATGAGAAGTCCGACTAGCAGAGCTCTCATCTGGGTACATGGGCTGCAGCGCTTGCCCGAGAGCGTCTGTGTGGTCACGTGATGTGCGTTTTCAGCGTTTTGGTGTGGACGGAGAGCAGTTCAGAAACGCTGGGTAAAACGCGAGTGTGGACGCGGATCGTTTTCATTCTACAACGCCGTTTTAAAACTAAAACGTACTAGTGTAAACGGGGCCTGTGTTTGCATTGTCAACAGTGATGTGAATAGAACAGTTGACCAGCTGGTTTCTTCATCACTTCTCTTGTCTAATGAAATTCCATAACAGTTCTCAGGGTCTGATATTTTGGATCCTTACAGTATTATGCAGCAGATTCGCTTCCAGCCGCAACCCAGTACTGGAAAACAATCATACACTCTCATCCACACACCCAATTCGGAGTTAGTTAGATGGTTAACTTTATCTGTCCTCATAGGGAAGTTTAATTTGCAACCATAGACTGTAAAATATATGGACGTAGTATCCGTGACGTCACCCATAGGTTTCTGAAGAGCGCAAAAGAAGCCACAAGTAGGCGTGGCCAACCGTCGCCATTTTGGTCACGCGTCATCACACACACGGCGGGATACCAAACAAGGGCAAAGAGGCGGAGAGTGAGCGGAGCTACAGACACCTGCTGGCATTTAGCTTGGACCTGGTTCAGACACACTTTACTTTGGGAGAAATGCTCAATACTTCATCACCTGCGACTCGTTTGTATTCTGACCACTTGTGCTTGGTTGTACACTATATCAATAAAGTGTTTAGACTTTTAAAAACACTGCTGTAATACATTGAGCCACTAAACATTGTTCTTATGACGTTTTTCTACAGGAGGAAAACGCAAATTACTTCCAAACACTTCAGATATAGTCTGTGTTAGTTAATGTAAGACTATTGATGAAATCCAGCATAACACTGTATGACAACGCTTCAGATGACTGTTCTAGAGCCTACAGCTAATCAATTCGTCAGATTCTGGAGTGCATTACAGCTCTAAATATAAATATAAACGATAAATGATCTTAAATAAAACAAATACATGTATAGAGATGGTATATAAGTATATAACTTTACTCACATGGGAAGCGGAGGCCACATGAATGGTTTGTGAGCACAATTTAGTGCACTCAGCATGCCATGCCATCTAATAATTGTGGGAAACAAGTCCAAAAGGCAGTTGACTGTGTAAAGCCACATAAAACAACACAGAAATACGATAAATATGCCGAGTTCAGTGGCTAATCTGCAGGATTCAGCTGAGGTGACGTGACGGCGACCAATGAGACCTAGCTGTCACTCAAGTGGCCACGCCCTTAATTATGCAAACTTAATATAACTTAATATAAAGGAAACAGATGAGTTATAAAAAAATCACCCCTCTCACAGTTTTCATGAAGGGTAATATTACCTGTATTAACAAAAATCCTTTTTCGTACCAGGCTGTAAACACCTTTTTTTTCTGCTGTAAAGTTGGCCATTCTAACAGTGGGCTCAATTGAAATTTGCTCTGTTTTGGAGCCAGGAGTGGCCAGGACTAGCGGAATTTTGGATGAATTGCAGTTTTAGTTACTTCCGTATTGGCTTCCTGAGAGAGAGCGGGAGGTTGCCACTTGTTTGCAACATACACTCACAGAGACTTCTGACGTTTCACATTTGGCATATATTTATAAATCAATCATTTAAAAACATGGTACCCCTACTCTAAATACACATCCAATTCTACAAGCCATCAACTGCTACAGAGGGATGAGGAATTTAATCCCTCAGACTGTGGAGGAAACCTACGCAAACACAGGGAGAACATGCAAACTCCACACAGAAATGCCTTCTGGCTCACTGGAACCTGCGAATTTCTTGCTGTGAGACAACAGAGCTAACCACTGAGCCACCGCGCTGCCCTCAATCACTTTATAGCACTAACAATTTTACTGCACCTTTTTTTTTTATTGGAAGAATATGTACAATTACAGAATGTTTGCAAATATATAAAAAAGATCCTCCACATTTTACTTATGCAAAAAATAAATAAAAAAAATGTAAAAGAAATTAAAACAAAAAATTTCCTTCTATAATTATTAGGTACAAGTGATTATATTACAACTACATGTCCATATGTATATATACACACACATACACATATATACACACACACATACACACGTACATACCATTTTCCCCCTTGGTCTACTAACACAATTTACAGAGTCTACATATGAATATGTAAACCATTATCTGAATTGACAGAGGAAAAAACTTATCATTACAGAAGGAAAAGAAGAACAAAATATATACGCACTCAAACAAAATAGATCACAGTATGCAAACGAAAATAATACCCTATAATACCCCCCCACCCGTCAGTTTCCGTCTGTAGTGCACACCCTTAAGAAAGATTACTGAAAATGGGAGCTGCCATATGATTTAACAATATCCCCATCAAACAACTGTTCCATTTCTCCCTTCCAAGTACCTTATGAAAGGTTCCCATATTTAAAAAAAATTTGACTTTTTATTCTGTATACTGCACCTTTTGACCAAAATAGTTTATTTTAAATTTAATGAACAACAATTGTGTTATTATTTCTGTAAAAATAGCTTATGATTTCATGAACAGCAATAAAAAACTGGAAGAGATATGACTGGATTTTCTGCAATTTTGATAAAAGGAAGGTATTTCTAGGCCCTTCAAAAGGAACATGCAGTACTGTAGAACTGCTTTGTTCATAATGAGCTGTTCTTGTTGGCAATAAGAGAACACTCTCCATCAGATAGGAATATGCGCTGCAGGTTATTTTCAGTGCTGAGATCAAGAAGTGACGCAAGCTCAGCACCCCAAACCCCTGAACTGGGTCATTTGCCTCTCTACAGGGCACAACACAAGCTTACAGCAGTGAAAATAAACCACACTACCTTCAATAATTTGGTTTCCTTTACCCCATGACTATATATAAACTACGACAAGAAGGTGTTACTCATAATCTCAAAAGCTCTTCTAAACATTATCACTTTCTTAGGGGCAAGAAAACTTTCCCAAATGTTTCACCAAGTACCTAAGAGTTTGATCTGAATGTTAAAATGACAGACTGATCTCAAATCTTTCAGTGTCCCTTGATTTTTTTGCAGAAAAACAGTATCTGCTTTTGTGTGCATGAATAGTTATGCGGCTCATTCGGCTGTGGCAACGTCTGCTAAATAAGGGACTAAGCCTAAGGAAAATGAATGAATAAAGTGATCTAGCATGATCTTGGTATGCAACAGAATGTTACATCATATATAACAACAAAAATGTAAACAAACAAAAATGTTAATAAATCATTAACTTTTTATACTACACGACTGTAAAATTGTGCGTGCAACATGTTTGAAGAGCGAGAAGGGATGCGGCGGAGAGGGGTGCGCAACATATTTGTGGACCGGTAGGGAGAGGCGCAATTTCCGGGAGATTAACATTCATTTTCGTGCATCGTGCATTTGCTGGAGACTTGGGCTGTCTGAATTTATGTTTGTTTAATAAATCATATAGATGGTAACAGAAAGCCAACTTCTTTGTTGAAAGGGAAAATAACATCTTGAAACAATGGTGGGCCTTGGACATCCACAAAATGGTAATCAATTAATATTTATGTGAGCTGTTTCTGGCATCAAATTCAGAATTGTTTTACAGTAGCAGGTTTAAACTCATTCTGTATTCTGAATGAAAATGCTGAGTAGTAAGTTACAGCACTTCAGAAATAGACTCTTCTGGACTCCTGGCCCACTTCTTAATTGCAAACATTCAAGATGACTGATAATCTTCAGGGTTCACATTGCCACAATACACTAATATCTCAATGTTTCTTTCAACCCAGGCTCATACTGATTCCGTTCCCCTATATACATTTTTGGACAGTCCCAAATACGTCCCAGGAGGTACGTTTTTGTGTTCTTTGCAGTTTTTGTTTTTGCGAAATCAAAGGCCACTGTATGCTTTTTTAGATCTCAAGTTTCTCTGGCAGGTGCTATTTGCCAGTGGTGGTAAGAGTTTTGAAAAATCATACTTAAGTAAAAGTATCATTACTTGCCCAAATATGTAGTGCAAGTAGAGTAAAAGTATCTGTTGTAAATATTACTCAAAGTATTAGTGAAAAGTAACCGATTTAAAAGTGCTCAAGAGTACTGAGTAGTGAGACTTACGGGCCATTCACATGGGGCGTTAAGGCTGATTTATACTTCTGCGTCAAACGCCGGCGTATGCTATTTGTGTTTACCTCATAGTTAAAGTTGTTGCACGTCCGCCGGTTCCTGCCTCAAAATGAGCGGTTTGAGCCACTTGTACATCCCGGAAGTGTTCAGGAAACGCAAAAAAGCAGCAAAGAAACTCGACACAGAGGAACATTTACACCTCACTGCCAACTAGCGTTTCGGAAGTGTTAATGCAGACCGACAGAGACAGCGCGCAGAAGTATAAATGCACAGCTACGCACGTTGCATGCGCCGTGGGTTACGCCGGTCACCTGACGCAGAAGTATAAATCAGGCTTTAGCGTCAATGCTTCCCATTCACTTTAAATGGTTGACATCAAGAGTTACCGAAACGGAAGTGTGGGCCATCAGTGCTGCTTCAGTGGCATTGCTTGCTGCAGAAGTTGGGTTTTTCTCAACTTCTTAAGCGCCAATGGAAACGTCAGCTAATCAGATCGCTGTATGCAAACAAACCAGCTAAGACGGTAGCCGATTACTGACTAATTTAATTGCCTGATGCTGCAATGATAATTGCACCAGCCCCAACTTCAGACACAACCTCTGTCAAGCATTGACAATGAATCCCCGTGTGAATCAGGCCTTACACTGTGAAAAGTTGATGCGTTTGCATGAGGTTTTTGAAGAAATGCGTAAACATAACATTCTTTAGTGCATTCAGTTATCTTCCTATATTCGTTCCTTCCTTTCTTTCTTCCATTGTGTGCTCATTCTGTCCTTTATTTATTCGTTTGTTCCTTCATTAGGTCCTGTTCAATCCTTCTTTCCTTCATTCAGTTCTTTCTTAAATCTTCCTTCATTCATTTGGTTCTTCCTTTTATCATTAGTTTGGTTATTCCTTCATTCATTTGGTCCTTACCTCCATTCCTTGTTCATTGTTATTGCTTAAATCCAAGAGGCTGCTGCCGACTGACTGACCAACTGATACCCCCATCCACCTGCTTCCCTAAACCCAACTGTTTCAATTGACCCGCCCACCCACTTACCTAAACCCAACCGACAGTTTTAAAAAGCAATCCAGAAAAAGAAAAGCCCATCCTGATTTTTTACCACGCTTTTAGATTTTACCACATTCTCACCCTGTTATTTACTCGTTTATTTATTTATTTTTTGGCTCTTGTATTTGTCTTACCTGCTTTCGAAATCATTCTTAAATGGAATCGAACCCAGTCATCACGGTCAACTCCACTCTGCATTTCCAATGCTCCAACGTACGCCACTAGTCAAACTGGTTACAGCGGCAAAACCGTCCACACAGGTAAGCAGTCAGCTGGTAAGCATGAAAACAAACGCCGTCATACCACCCCGTAGCTTTCCTTTTAAAGAGGAAATACAGTCATACATTCCTCTGACTACACAATTCGCTAAAAAAAAGGTACGTTTTCAGAATGAGCCTACGTAGGTTTCTTCGGGGTGATTGTTCCAATAGTATTTGCATGCAACCTTAATTATGCAAGCTGCAAGCTAAGATTGCATCACGCAATATGCAATGTCAGACACAATGGAGTGAGTGTTGTCACTGTGACAGGTAGGGTTAGGGGTTAGGTGGGCGCATTAAAAAGTATTGGATGCAGCTCAGATTGCACTGCACCAGGTCTGCATCCAGACCCCTCTCGATCGTTCTGCCGTAAAATGATCATCAAGCTTCAGTTTATGTGCCGAAGTCATCACATTCTATGTCATTGTATGCTGATACTTCAGAGAATACGCGAGTTCCTTTATAAATTTAGGATTTCCACTTCCTACTACAGTAAAGCATCCCGATAACAAGACTCACCCATATCCGTGTTTGACCTTGAAGATGGAGATCTTCAACTCATAAACCTTGCCTTTTTTTGTGGGCACTTGTGCAATGTTCTTATACTCTGCATTGAAACATTCTTTACACTTTTCATCAGGTCATCTTGCATGTCTTTGCCAGTAAATTGAGGGATTTTTATTCAGTTGCTTTGATCAAATATTCATTCACCTTGATGATATTGTGCTATATCTTCGATGTCATTGAAGGTCTTCCAATAAAACACATTTCAGACTTTTAAATAAAGCTACCAGCCGTGTCTCTAGGAAACCTAGAGTCCTCTTTTAGGCATAGACTTTCTTATGTAATAAAATAATCTTCTCTGTAGCTTTTGTAAGGCCTAGTTTAATTCGGCCATATCTGCTACTCAGCCTTAATACATGCATAGGGTAAATTTATTTTAAGTATAAAGTTTTGTTCTAGAGGTGTCCCTGATAATGATGTGGGAGATCACCTTAGGACATTCGTAGCTTCGACCTTCAAGCTAACACTCCTGTAGCTTTCTCGTAATCCTGAAGACCTTGATAAGCTTGCGTTTTAACAGGAATGGATTTATGCTCTGCAGTAAAGTTTCTTCTGATGAATACTGGACAAGTAAGAAGTAGTAATCAGATTTATACCTGAGAAGGTATGTTGATCTTTAATATGTTTTTTTTCCCTCAGAACTTTGAGATCAAAATGCTTTGTTGCCAGTAATCATTTTTACTTTAGCAGTTTCCTGATCCTCTGACAAAAGACTTTGTTTGCCTCCCTGAGTTGCAAGTACCAACTAGCTATAAATCATTCTGTCAGGTGATGGTACAAGATGTGATACAGTATTTACAAACACAGACTCATTGTGAGAATGTACCCCTGTTTACATTTCTGGAGAGCATGAATTAAGTAGCCAGAGCTACATGTAGCTGAATTTTGTCTTTAAAATGAACACTAGGTGATGCCTGATGTTTCTTTCAGCGCTGCCGGCTGACCGCTTACCTCCGTGTGGACGGCATTTCTGCTGTTACCAGTTTGGCCAGTAGCGCACCATGTACATCGGCGGATTTGATATGCAGAGAGGAGTTGACGGCGACTATGGGGTTTGAGTTTGGAGAAGAATGGTTCCAGAAAGCAGGTAAAACTAAAAATAATAATAAACAAGTACATAACAGGATGAGAATGTGGTAAGATCTGAAAGCGTGTGAAAGATCAGGCAGTCACAAGGACTTTTTTTCTGGATAGTAGCAGTCGGTCAGTTGACAGCGACTTCTAGTGAATTTATGGATCACGTGCTTATGATTGCTTGCGACATTATTTGATTTATGATTCACCGATCAGACAATTCCTAAACCACTATAAATACCCTAAGTTTCATATAACAGCCATCTTCATTTTGAAGATTTCCCGCTTTCACTCCTACTTATCATCCTAGATGGGTGGCACGGTAGCCCAGTGGTTAGCACTGTTGCCTCACAGCAAGAACGTCACTGGTTCTAGTCCTTACCAAGCCAGCCAACATTCATGCGCTGAGTTCACATGTTCTCCCCGTGCTCACTTGGGTTTCACCCGGGTTCTCCGGTTTCCACCATCCAAAAACATGCAACTTAAGTTAATTGACTTAAATCGGCACCATAGACATGCTCCTAGTTAGTAGTTACCTCTTAAGAGCAATCACTATCTCATTAGCTACTACAGCAGGGGAGTTCTCCAGATCTCTCTGAGCTCAAATTCCTCTCTCACCTTGCAAACGGGAGGGAGCCCCAGGCTCGAGGATCTTATGAGCTCAGGGAACAGCATGCCAAACAATCTTTATAATCAATCATCAGCTAAGTGTGAACTCTTGAATGCCACTCACGAGATAAAGTTCAGATCTGAAAAAGCATACACAGCAGCCTCTGGTGGATTCACGAAAACTGAAAAATGATCAAGTGATCAAGTGGAGAATGATTTTCTGCTGAGTCTGGTGCCGGGCTCTGAACGCTGCTGGATTAGTGGCCATGATGGTGAACAAGATGGACAGTGGTTGTGGTCTGATGGATCGGTTTATGGTTACACCAACTGGTGCTCAGGAGAGCCTAGTGGCGGGTCTGAGCACTGCTTGGAGATCAACTGGACATCGAACCATTGCTGGAACAATCAGGGCTGTTTGACCCGCATGGGCTATCTGTGTGCTAAACCGCTTGTGCCGTGTTAGTGTGACTGTAATTGAAAATGATGAAAAATTACCCCCTGGAACTTATTTTGCACTGTCCAGAAATACTTATCTAAAATTAGCCTGATTGGTATTTACTATACAAAGAAAAGCGAATGGTCTCAATTAAATCACTATTACTACATGGTACAATATTTGTGCATCTGTAGAGAAAGTTCAATAAATTAATTCAATAAATTCTCTTTAGCACTTGAGTTTTCAATATGAGGATTATCAAAAATAGGGTATTTTTACCTACTGCATAAAACTTTGAGGAAAGTGGAACACATGTGAAAACAGATGAATCAACTCTCTGATTGTTGTCAGGGCACCACATAGTGGTTAGCACTGTTGACTCAAAGCAAGAAGGTGGTTTGAGTTCTGGGTGCACCAGTTGAGATTTCTGTGGAGTTTGCATGTTCTCCTTGTGTTTGCATGGGTTTTCACTGGCTTTTTGCCCCACAGTCCAAACACATGCACTATACAGTGGGTGAATTGGATAAACTAAATTGGTCGTAGTGCATGAGTGTGTATGGGTGTTTCCCAGTACTGGGTTGCGGCTGGAAAAGCACCCGCTGCTTAAAACATATGTACAAATAGTTGGTGGTTCATTCTGCTGTCGCAAACCCTAATAAATAAAGGGACTAAGCCGAAGGAAAATGAATGAATGATTGTTGTCAGTAAATATTAAAATCTGTCTGTAAAGATTTAATGAAAATGCATTTTCGAGCTAAAAAGAACAGCAACAACAACAAAAAAACATTCTCCTAAACTCAATGTTCACATGAGCACACACACAGACTCAAAAGAAAGAAAGAAAAATAACCACCCAGTCAAAGCTTACAGAAGGGCAGCCATCTCTGCAACACTTGACTGATTTGGGCTTTATGCTAGAGTACCCAGATGGAAGCCTCTTCTCAGTGAAGACACATGAAGAATTGGAAGTGAAAAAGAGCACCTGTCAGACTGATTTTGTGAATCTCATTTCCAAGCATCATGTCTGGAAACTAGCTCCCACTTGCCACATGCACAATACCATCCCAATGGTTAATGTTGGTGGTGGTATGGCCATGCTGTGCTAGTGTTTTTCAGAAGCAGGCCTGGGGGGGACTGGTCATAGCAAAAGAAATGCTGAACACTGCAAAATACTGAAATACCTTTAATGGAAACCTGATTCTAAGCGTTTAGGACCTCAGACTGTGTTGAAACATTCAGATTTGAAGAAGACCATCACCATAAAGGAATACTGTTAAATTTTTTTTATTAAGACATCCAATAACCACTAGAACAGAGTTATATTTTTTTGCTTACTTGTGTACTTACATTATCTCATATGTTTTAAAGAATGATAAAATGCAAAGAAATAAGCTATTTTAATGAGCGAGACAGAGTGTGTGCTGTGTTTTCATGATTATGACATCAGACACCCTAAATTTCAGTTTGGTGCTGTAGGGCAGGGGTTCCCAAACTTTTCAGCCCGCGACCCCCAAAATGAGAATGCCAGTGACTCGTGACCCCCAATATTCTCTGAGGTGGTGGTTATAAATACAGAAACCTTGTATGCAAGGACGCGCACACACACACCAATAGACTTAAGTCTATTCTTTGTTTTTCTTTTAATGTATGTCAGTGCTGTAAATGGGCTAGAAAGTTTAACCTGGTGTTTCAAAATCTGCTGCATCTGACAGTATTGCTGTGTCTTTAGTATAATGTAATTACCCGAGAAGTCGCAATCCAATAGAACTAGTAACTATAAGCTACTATAGTAACTATATAGTTTATAGTAACTGTAAACAACAATTTTTTTCTCATCAGTAGGTTATTGATAAAGTACAGTAAGTCTTAAGGTTTAATAAAAATGAATTGATTTTTGAAAATAAGCTGGCAACCCCCTTTCATTGTCCCGTGACCCCTCGGGGGGTCCCGACCCCCACTTTGAGAACCTCTGCTGTAGGGGATCAATCCATGTAAAAAGATCTATCAGGGATTTATTAGCTTATTTCAAGGAATCGGATCTTGAAGATTCAAATCCCTTGATTTGACTCAATTGAGTGAGACTCAATCAGAAACAACCCAGCTAGCACACGAATGTGGGTCACTTTAGGCAGTTAAGCAGCACTGGTGGTATTCCTTCGGCCCAGACAAAATGAATGTAAGCCTGAGGCAGCAAAAATGTGGCATAGTCATTTAAGGGTAACATGGGTCTAAACCTAAAGTGGTTCACATGCGTAGGTGCAAATGTGGCCCAGTTATTTTAAGACCTATGTGGGCCACTTTTGGCAAATATTCGGCAAAGTAAGCTCTTGCTTTTGCGCCTGTAAGCCGAATGTGGCCTAGAAAAAATATGGCAAATGTGGCCCAGTTATCCTAAAACAAATGTGGGCCACTTTTGGCAAATATTTGGCACAGTTATCTCTGGCTAATGTTGCTGTGAGCCTAAAGCAGCCCAGAGGAGATGTGGCAAATGTGGCCCAGTTATCTTAAAACATATGTGGACCACATAGACTAAAGTCACCATCATGGAGAAAAGTGTTTGCTTTATTTGGGCTCTTAGCCCTGAACCTCTTAATATAAATTTTCTTTTGGGATGCTTAACTTTTAAGAACTTTGCTTAAAAAGTTTATTACTTACAGCAAACAAGGCAAGCAAAAATAAAAATAATAATAATAATAAATAAAATGAAATGAAGTGAGGCACAACCTGTGAGGAAATAATCAAATTCACTGATGTGAACCAATGTTTAATCCATTATTAAAAGTTACTAAATACCATGCACATGCCACAGAATTTTGAAGGTTTATAAACAAAAACAATTCTATTGTTCAACTTCTGCTCACAGAGACATCAGTAATCAGCGTATGAACCTCAACAACGGGGACAATTAACAAAATAAACAAAACTCACAAACATCACAAACAGGAAACTAAACGTGACAAAATCAACAACGTCAACATAAACAGAATCAAAAGCAATCAATGAAAACTGGAGAATCAATAAGCTCTAGAATGTATTCATACTGCAATGCATGCTGGGATTTTTGTACTTTGCCACACCCAGCAAGTGTAAGGTGTAGCCCAAATCTGGGCTAGAATAAAAGCAAATTGTGGCCCAGAATAGGGTCAGTTGTGGTTCATTTGGTTGATTTATGGCTAATATATGGTATTGCTTTGGCTTATTTGTGGCCCAGATCTGACAAACAGGAGTGGACCACCCTAGAGCCATCATTCCATTCAGTATGTGGTCCAGATGTAAGTGTCTGGTGTAGGCCGGATCTAGGCCAGAATAAAAGCAAACTGTGGCCCAGAATTGGGTCAGTTCTGGTTCATTTGGTTAAATTCTGGCTGATATGGGATATTAAGCCATACTTAATTGTGGCCCAGATCTGGCAAACAGGACCAGAGCGCCCAAGTGCCATCATTCCAAGTGGTATGTGGGCTGGATGTAAGTGTCTGGTGTGGGCCAGATTTGAGCCACATGATTTTGCTAAGTCAAGCTATTATTTGTTGCTTGTAGAACTGGGTTTGACAAGTCTTTTGTCAGGGAGTGTATATAACTGATATTAGCAGTTTGCAGACTGCTGAAAATCTCTTATTGGCCTGTGCACTTCAGTGCATTGATCGAGCCAAACACAGGCTAAACTTCTCTTACTGAATATAAAAATATATAAACAAATAAATATTATCTAGAGTGAAACAATCTGGGCCTCTAAAACCAACCCAGTTGTGGCTAATGTGGCTCCTTGGAAAAAAAATACCACCCCTGATATGGAACCAGCCTGATCTCATGAGAAAACGTAAATATTTTTCGTTTTGCCAGTTTAGTGGCTAATTTGTACGAATTTATACGAGTTCAATCGTACGATTTTAAAAAGGAGGCGTGGCACCTAACCCCACCTCTGAACTCAACCGTCATTGGGGGTGAGCAAGTTGTATTAAATTGTACGAATTAGATCGTACGAATTCATACGAATTAGCCGCTAAATCAAAAAGTTACAAATAGCAGTGAGATTGTGTTGTATAGAACATACTTTTCTAATAGTTGTGTAATAAATTTAAATTCAAATGTAGCACCTACTCAAGTAGTAGGCAATTTCGGACAGACCCATGGTATTTTCTTTTCATATGACTAATCCTACCAGTGCTTACTAATAACACCCTGAAAGTATTTTAATGTCTAAAAAATTACACACTTCACCTTTAAAGTCATTAACCGTTTTAACATCCGCAATGAAATATCTTCTTATCATGTTATATATGGACATTTTGACTGGGGGAGAGGCTGTGGGTCTCCTTCAAAGGCAAACCAAATAAACATCTAACAGAGAATGAGATGCCCGCGAGGCAGGTGGCAGCATGGTGGAAATATCGAGTTAGGCAAGCATAAGTTTTGAGCGAACACTGGAAGGCAGCGGGCAGTCATTTCCTCTGACTTCATTCGGTTTGTCCTTGAGCACTTTATCCAATCTTTATCATGTGCTAAAGCATCGGGGCAAGCCTGTCACCTTCCTTTTCTTTCCGAGTGCGCTCTCTAAATGATTCTTGATGTCTTTCTCCTGGCCTGATGAGTACTTCAGGACAGCGCGTGATCTCTTTGATCTACACTACTGCATTCATCAGGTTAAACAAGAAGAGACGAGGTTAAATAATAACGCTGTCAGACTGAAGGGCTGAGATGGCCATTATTACACGCTGCTCTGCAATACTTGATACAGATTTCTCAATCGCACCACAGATTAGGGGTGGCTCTACCAGGAGTGCAAATTGCCACTCCATCTGCCACCCCAGCACTGGTAAACCAGTGTATGAAATCTAAATCTGTTTCCTTTACTCATTTACAGCAGGGGTGTGCACCAATTAAGACATACCAATCCCTATATACATTAGAAGTCAGAATTATAAGCCCTTCTGAATTATTAGCCCCCTGTATATTCTTCTCCAATTTCAGTTTAACACAAATTTAAACATAATCGTTTTAATAACTCATTTCTAATAAATGATTTTTAATAAATGATTTTTCTAATAAATGATTTTATCTTTGCCATGATGACAGAACATAATATTTGACTAGATATTTTTCAAGATGCTAGTATTCAGCTTAAAGTGACGTTTAAAGGCTTAACTAGGTTAATTTGTCATGACGGTCAGTGACCACCGGAGGGCGCTGTAGTTCACGGACTCTGAGAAATTACTACAGCGCCCAAAAGACTACGGCTGCGTCCGAAACCGCATACTTCCATACTATATAGTACGCCAAAATCAGTATGCGAGCCGAGTAGTATGTCCGAATTCATAGAATTCGAAAATCAGTATGCGAGAAGTATCCGGATGACTTACTACTTCCGGCGAGATTCCGGAGTGCGCATCCCATGCATGCTGCGCTATCCCATGATGCCCCGCGAGCGAATTTATGAATGGAAGTAAAGCGACGCAACTGACGCAGGTAGGTCACATGACCATGACAAAATGGCGGATGTAGTACATCCGAATTCCATTCATACTTTTCACATTCATACTGTATAGAACGTACTTTTCTAACGGCCGAGTAGTACGGTTAAATTCAAATGCAGTACCTACTGAGTAGTAGGCGGTTTCGGACGCAGCTTACAAGTCCATACATAACACACGCATTACACCCAGTCCACGTACACTGATTGGCTCACAGCTGTTCCTGTTTATTTCCTGGACTATTTATACAACCATTTCACCTCTGTTTGGCACAGCGTCCTTTGTCTTTCTTGTCATCAGTTTCTAGTAAGTCTTGAATATCGAGTTTGTTGTTACCTTAGTCTTGTTCCTGATCCTGTTTCTGTCATAGTTTCTTGTTTTGCTGTTTATTTGTTATTTTTGAACAACGGACATCTTGTCATCTTGTTGCTGCACGATTGTAAATAAACCTGCACTTGGATTCACACCTTTTTGTTCCTGTTTTGATCACGCTAACGTGACATAATTACGTTAAAAGTTCGGTTAATTAGGCAATCATTGTATAATGATTGCTAGTTACAACTAAACAGCAAAGATGTCGAAGCAGAGTATGCTGCATTCAGTCAATCCACAAAAGCCATGCTTGCTTCAGTGTTGCCACTCATTATAATTTCTATGCCAAGCCATCATAAATCCTTTTCCAGGTCCACCCCTGCCACTGAGCACTCCAATATTGTTGAATAAGTGTTGAGGCTATAAATCTGAACTTCGAGTGCGGATTAATGATAATACAATTATATATTAAACACTGTAATGCTGTCACGGTGTTGATCGTGTTACTAAGCTGATTGATTTCCATGTGGTAATGGACTGTTTCTCTTTTGGGGAAGATTTAAGATAATCCAATCTAATATTATATAATAACCTCTGATCAATATTGTGTCATCATACGTTTATTTTATCGGACAGTAGCCTCGCAATGAGAGGATAATGCAGTCATTAACACAAAATAAACACACATCAAACTGACACAAAACATCACCCTGTCAATGTTTATTGTGTTACACTGGAATATGAGAACCTGGGGAATTATAAATGTGTATTGAAGGGGAGAATCATGATTCAATCTGATGATACAACAGAAAAAAGGGAATAGTAAAGACATCCAAGACACATAAGAATTTAAGAAGCACCAGAAAATATGTATGTGTTATGAATGTTACATTTAAGCACCTGCAGTTGAAAAATTAATTAATTGATTTTCTAAAATTTCCCAAGGTTTAAGGATGGCTAAGTCTCTCCATAATATTAAACCCTGAGAACAGTTATGGAATTCCACTCGAGACACGGCCATGAGAATTGTCAGGCACTAAAACAATAAACTTTCAAATCTGGGAAGAAGATCAGCTAAAAAACCAGTTTTTCAACTCTCTCGATCCATGCATCCTCTGCCCTTGGCTTTACCATCTGCACCAAAGCAACTCACTCACATTCTACACAGAATGGCCAAGATTTTAATATGGTGTATCTTGTGGCTTTATATTCATGTTTGGTGTCATTTTAAATGTCTTTGTGTGATTGGTAAAGTGGTCCTAGTTTCACTGTAATGTTTTACAATTTCCCTTATATCTGTTGATTTGGGTTTTGACATTGATAAGATTTTTACCAGATCTTCACATCAACTCAAGACCAGGTAAGGGCCTTTGTGAAGCTTTTATTGTCTTGAATTTATGATGATTTGAAGATTTAACGGAAAGGCCAAAGTATCTGTTGGATTCTTTAGCCAGTATACCCGTTTGCAGTGTGTGAGGGCCTACTCACACTATGCCATCCGTACCGTGTCCAGGCCTGTTTCCCAGATCGTTTGAGAAGTGTGAGTGCGCTGAATCGGGCTCAAGCACGGTTCACTTGGCCGGCCCTGGCCCGGTTGGAAGAGGTGTGCCTGAACGCGGTTCACTTGGGTTTTGGCACGGTACACTTGTGTGTAAGTGCAAAACGCGCCAAAGCCCAAAACTGAAAGCGAGACGTGACTTTTAAGGGGCTGTTTCATATGGATTTATTAATCATTTTTACTGTTCAGTGAACGCAAACTGCCGTAGTTTATTAAAGACGAGAACTCCTCACTGCACGACAGCTGCGCGGCTTCAGCAGACCTCCTCATTCCTGCAGCACAAGAGCTTTATGATTGTTTATGAGCGCCAAAAGTGGCGGATCTGTTCGGCGAAATATCTGACTGCGTGTCACCGCATCCCTAAGCACTTTCTGGCGATGTATTTGACTGCATGTCACTGCATATCAAACCACTGAAACGATATAACTAGAGAAATCTCCACTGTGCTGCTGAGTGAGAGAGCGCTTCTCACTGAACAGCGCAGCAGTGATGACTTAAGCATGTCGAGGCCCGATTGTGGTGTGAGTGCGGGCCGTCGGGGGAGACGGGAGGGGGGACAAGCGTGCTTTGGCCCGGTTCGAGGCAACTGTACCTAGTGTGAGCACGGCCTGAGTCTCTGAGCTTTGCACGGTCAGGTATTAATCTCTAACTCTTAAATGGCTCTTTGGGTAATTGATGTTGTACGTTTCTGAATTGGCTTATTTTGTTTAATTATGTGAATTATGACAACACAATCTCATGGCAATTCATAACTTTTTTGATTTAGTGGCTAATTTGTATGAATACGTACGATCTAACTCGTACAGTTTAGTACAATTTGCTTATCACCCAATGACAGTTGGGGTTAGGGGAGGGGTTGGGTGCTTTGCCTCCTTTTTAAAATCGTACATTTTCATACGACTGAACTGGACTTGAAATTAAATCTCTTTGCCTGACAAATAAATGTAAAATTCTTGTTTAACACTAATATCTCCTGAAATCTTTGAAACTAGAAGATTGTTTAGGCTGATTGTTTGATACAATCTACAATTTTATAAGTCACAAAAAAGTTACTACAACCTGAAATTACTACAACCTTAAAATATGTATAGAAACCTATGTCATAAGATGGTGCCAAACAAAAAAATGCAAAGCTGACAGAAACGGAAGTGGCCGAATAAAGCACATTCTGATATTATTATTATTAACAATATTATTATTAATAATATTAGCATATTATTAATTCACAAGATGGCAGTCAAGAACCGCAGCATGACAGACAAGCAGATACATATGAACGTGGATGTACAGTGACTATATGGATGTCTATTCACTGTCTTTATAAACTTTATGTATGCTGCTGAAGT